>NW_017259252.1:686193-720670 GCF_001594045.1 Atta colombica
ACTTTTAAGCGAAATAAACATCATGCGCATGTAAGATTACAGAGATGAATATTTCTGATGCATAATTTGTGAATGTAGCACGATTATATGAATCAAGAATCGATTTATCATTTGGAGTTGAAAAGTGGACATCTTACTCTTAGAAAAATGGATGTATTACCCTCAGAAAAATGGATGTATTATCCTCAGAGCTATGTAGTTTACATCTTTGTCAGAGAACAGTAGTGCGCGGCAGAACATTTTGCGATTACAGGTTGTGGGTCGTTATGTTCTCTCTGATTTCTTTCTGATGGATGCTCTTTCTAGTAATATATGGTCTAAGATATTTCTACTCCAGTAGTATAAATTCTATATTGGTAGGTGTGGGAAGAAGCGTCAGATACGTTCTAAGAGATGTACTACTCGGGGCTGTTAGTGAGTCTGTTCGGAGAAATAATCATTGGACAAAAATAAAGTTCTTGCAGACGCACCATATTCTTATTACAAGTACTCTAGCTCGGTCTAGAGATACTATGTCTATGATCCAGACTCTGATATAAGGTGAATCATCGATATACTTCATTGAATTGCGTTGACGTTCTGCAACCAATCAAAAAGCAGAATTTATTTAGCAGAATTTATTTTGTATCGATGATACGAAATAAGCAAAATCCTATTTTTTGATTAATTGCAGAACGACGCACGTCGGATTCAGCAATATAGTATTGAATAGAGCATCGAAACCATCTTGGCAGACCTAAAAAGAGATAGAACGATTACAAGAGTAGTGAATCATGTAAGGGCCATGAGGCATTAATTGATACATCTGTGTTTAGAGTTATTTTTGTACAAAGTATACGTAGAAATCATATTTTAAATTTTATTTTGTATTTATATACAATAATAATGTAAGTTTAGAATTATCGTACTGCGTTAGTCAATACTGCGATGGCTCCTGACTTTAAAAAATACACTACTATCCTCCCTTTCCTGAAATATAATTCGATCAATAGGACAAAAGTAAGAGTTTCATGTTCACTCAGCTATCTTACTCTTTTTTGGTCTATCAAGATAAAAGATCAAAGAAATTTCGCCGCATGCTCTATCTAGTATAGATTTGTTCGCGTCGCATTTTCTAACATACTCTAAAATGTAACATGTTCCTATCACAGCATTTACTCACGCTAATACTTGTTGAAGTGAGTAGGAGTTATAACAAGAGCACATTGGAGCAAGCTGGAGCATGCGACGCGAACAAACCTTAAATGTCGATGGAGTGAATAGGGTCTCTTAGGTTACATGACATTTTTCCGAAAAACTAGACTGGAAAATTTTGATGCTAACAAAAATCCCTAGGCAACTTGATTTTAATTTATACGGATTAATAACATTGTTGAAGTAGTGAATCCATAAGTTTGTGGTATGGACTTACGGATGAATTTACGAACTTAGGCCCGAATTCATCTCTCAGTTCTTCTTCAAATATCAAGTCATGATATCAATCATGAAACTTTATTCCTAGGATGGAAAGTGAAAAGTGAAGATTTTGAAATGGAGATACCCTGGGCTATCTCTGGAGATCAATGTCTAAACTCGGATTTCAATCTTGAATCGCCAAATTAAATTCAGTGCTAGTGGCTAATCATCAAATTCAGTTCTTGAGCTGTGATTGTTCATGACTGAGCGGGAAGTGAAAATAAAATAAAAACATGATGAGATTATAAAATGTAATTAAATGTAATCAACCAAAAATCTATTTAGAAAATCTTTTTTTAAGAAAGTGTCAGGTAAAGAATCGAAATATTTATAATATATTTATAATAATTCTGGTAAAACAATTTTGCTGAATATTTGACATTTTGAAACATTTCAGCGAAATTGCTGAAAATGTGCTGAAATTTCATTGAAAGTGAATTTTTAGCTAACATATTAAAAAATTGTTGAATTTTAATGGAAATTTTTTTGGAATTTTGCTGAATTTCTCTGAAATTTTGTTGGAATTTCTTTGAAATATTCATTGAAATTTCTCTGAAATTTTGATAAAAATAAAATTTTCAGTTAAAAATCACTGAAAAACTGAAAATTAAACTGAAAATTTTCTAAAATGATAAAATTTTGCTGAAAAGTGTTCCGAAACGTGAAATAACATCAATAAAATTTTTTCAAGGAAGATTAAATAATGATATTTTAGAGGTATAAATAAGTTACTCAGTTATAATTTCTTTGTCAAAAATTCTTAGCTTACAATAGATTGTTGCAAGACGATCTTTATCAAGCAAATCGGTCGTTTTTAATACGTTCAGAATATTGGTACAAGGATGGCTGATCACTGCGGATAACGTAAATTTTCTTATATACTATAGAAAAATAGTACCCGTTAGAAGAAAAAGTGATGACCATCACAGCCATAGCTAATCAGCAATTAAAAAATTTAAGGGCAAAGAGTGAACATTTGGTAGAGAGGCTTTTTGAGGAAAGTAGCACCTGTTTGAACAAAAATAATTGTAACATGTAAGAATATTTACATATTAGATTCCATTACACAGCAGTTATGCACTACGATGGTTGCATGTAGCTTTTTCGTGTAAACAATGCGTACAATCCACATTGTATTTTATCGCTGCAGCTATGCTTGATAGTTACATATTTTTTAATTTTCTTAATTCCAATTATACTATCTGTGACTATTATCTGAAAATGTTTCTTTCTCTGGACTCTGTTCTCCACTAACATTTTTTTCCATTACCTTGCATAGCATGTAATCTGCTAAATATGATCATAAATTACAAACTGCACAGTTGTGCTCAGGTAAAAGTGTCAGAATCAGCATCTCGTGTCTCAGAATATTTACAAAACTGGCTTCCGGTGAAACTAAAGAGATATTGAGTGCATTCGTTTATGCAGTGCATAGCGCATCCTCTGCTCTTTTATCTGCTGGTCACATGATCTAAATTTACCGAATGGACACAGTATAATCATACCCAGTAGCGACAGTGAACTTTTTTGTGGCTGCAATTTTTAGTGCGCATGTGTCGGTTTGTACACCTAGAAATATGGCGGACGTATTAGGAGCTTAACAGAAATTCAAATTTAAGAGCCTGTCGTAGCTCTACTGTGTATATCATGATTCTACACTTCACAACGTGGCGGTGAATCATGTGATCTAAGAACACTTATATTAAAGGTGCCGACAGTCAGTGTCACTATTGTGTATGATTATACTGTGGAATGGATCTCTGACATGATGACATGAATAGTACCGTATTGGATCGTATCTTCCAATAGAAAATCTGAAAAAGCTGAGCTGATTGAAAATTAAGGGGCTCTATTCTTGAATAAATATTACAAAAGTAACAATTTTATATACAGTCGATTAATCATAATCGAGAAACTGTTATTTTTGTATATATGTTTTTTTGTATATATGTATTTTTGTATATATGTATATATACAAAAATTTTATATATATATATATATATGTGTGTGTGTGTGTGTGTGTGTGTGTGCTAAAAAATAGGGCACCAGTTTCACAACTCATGGTTAATTCTAAAGTTCAACTTATTCCTCATCTCTTTCTAATGTTAGAATTGGAAAGAGATGAAAAATAAGTTGAATCTCAATTAAGAATTAATGGTAAGTTTTAAAATTAGGCCTAAATAAAAAAATCGAAAATATTAAATAAATTCAAAAATATTATAAAATTTATTTATAAAAAGTTCATAATTTTTATGTATGTTAATATTTTCAATCTAATCCAAAAAGTGTGACTTTAAAGTTAATCTGATCGCAAATACAAATTAGCAAATTTCCTTTTCCATAAATTTTACATTGCATTATTTTCACTTTAGTAAGATCGATTTCGATAAGTTGTTCTTTTTCATTTTTAATATTTTAATAAAATTCATTTTTAATAATACAATTGGTTATTATAGCTGGCGATATTGTGAATAGTAAGATATTCAACTTATAAAGGCAAGTATAGCGCAGTTTGTCATTCATTTACGGAGTATTAACCAAACTTTTCGCTATAATTAAAATTTTTAAGGTTTTGTAAAATATTTATAACGTAAATTTTTTATTTTCTCGTAGTGAATAACAGAACGCAATCTCAATCGCAATCTTTATGATAGCTTGCCGTTAGGCCGAAGTGAACAATGTAGAAACTAGATCAAAAAATTAATAGTTACACTAAGTAAATTAATCAGATAAAAGGAAGAACCCTTGAGCATTCGTTGTCGATTTCAGAAGAAGAAGCTATCTACATCTAATAAGGATCTTAAGCATCTGCAACGGAATACCCTGCCGCGCTATACTGCAATAGTAACTTTTTTCCGTACACGGGAATTAAAAATTGCCAATAACAAAATACCTCTGATTTTCACGTTTATAATGAAATCAAATACACGAGTTAAACGTTCGCAGAAACTTTGAAAAGATGATACACAAACAAGCGATAAGGTACACAAGGTAGCGATAAGATTAGAGTTTACAAATCCATGAACGACCCTAGCGTAGCGTTGGTAGCGTTTAATATTCGTCAAAGTTAGGTGTTAGATTAATGTTTAAGGGGATTCTGTTCTCAAGTGTCATCAAACTCTTCATTCTTCCTTTTATCTGATTAATTTACTTAGTATAACTATTAATTTTTTTATCTAGTTTTTACATTGTTTACTTCACCCTAGCAGCAAGCTATCATAGAGATTGCAATTGAGATTGCGTTCTGTTATTTACTACGAGAAAATAAAAAATTTACGTTACAAATACTTTACAAATACTTTACCTTAAAAATTTTAATTATAGGGAAAAATTTGGTTAGTGATTGAAAACAGAATCTCCTACATTAACTTAATCTCGATTATATCTCTCTGGTTAAACGCTACCAACGCTATGCTAGGATCGTTCATGAAGCTTGCTAACGCTTACTCGTGCTCTTGGCTCCAAGAACAACATTGGTAGCGTTTGCGTCCATAGCGCGAATAGTGTCTCTCCAAACACACCTTTCATTGGATTGCGATGCAAATAAATCTAGTGAGTTTTGTGAGAATTTTGACAGAGAAAAAAGAATGAAAAGAGAAAGAAATTTAGATGTAATCGTGGCAACACTAAGTAATTGAAGGCTTAAACACAATAGGTACAGGCAATAGGCACAAGCAACAGGGAATAACGAGTCGTCCAATCAGAGCTCTGAGATATAATATCGAACTTATGACTTCTTCCACTGGAAGCGGTAATCAATGAACATATTAGGAGCTGTAATCTTATTAGCTACCGCATCACGTTTTGCTGCACATCACATCAGAGTTCTAATTAGGCGGCTCGTTATTTCTTGTTGCCTATGCCTACTGCTTGTGCCTATTGTGTTTAAGTATTTACTTATTTCACGCATGCGTACTCTATTTTGGCCAATACTAACATTAAAGATGCCGACAGAGAGTTGCGTTACTATATATATACGTGGCAATAGCATATTAAGTTTAATCTCAAATATGTGTCTTTTATTTGCTTAGCTCGAAAATTAATATGGAAAACTTAAAAAGATAAAAATTTGTGATTATATAATAATTGTTAGTGCAGTTACAACTCATTTCAGATAATTATTTAGAATTTAGAATATCCCCATCACTTCAAATTTTAATAAAAATGTACTCATTGTACTTATTGTAAATGTATTCAATTTTTATATTTTTTGCAAATATTACAGATTTTCTTAGCTTTAAATTTTTTGCTGCTCATTGTTCATTCGGTTGAACTTTAATGAGATGCGATAAAATTATTTTGCGTCGTAAGTGCGTCATCTCACGTAAAATTTTTAAGCAACAACGAATTGCTGCCGCAGTGTGTTGCGTATGAAAAATCAGCTTTAGAATGACTATAACAAGAGTTAACAACAGTGATTTGCTCTCGGGATTGGTCAGCGCCACGTCTGGGACCATGCGATATGTTAATGAAAACATGAGTATTGTATAAATACTGTGTACGTGTTAGTAAAAACGTGAGTTTGTAGCATACTCTGTGAGTGTGTCCGAGCAATGGCGTTCTTCCGCTCTTACGTCTTAACCATGGACGTATGAATATCTGGACGGAGCCTTCAGGGGTGAAGATTTTAAGGGAAGAGACGGCTGCCATATTGTTTGGCGACACTGATGCTCTCTAGTAAAATAATAAAGTAACTGTGGCTGCGTTCTGTTTCATGCATGCCGCATTATTTATCTTTGTTATTCACCGAATGTTAAACAAAAGAATAAATAATGCACAATCATCCGCTTCATGCATGAAATAGAATGCAGTCTGTGTGTATCGCTGCTGGATACCGTGAAGAACAATATTGCTTTCCATTTACATCGATTCTTAGATAATTCTCACTTATGACGTCATATAGCTCATATTGCGCGTTGTTTTTATTTCATTCTAAGTAAGATTTAATTGAGTTTTTGCCTATAATCACAATATCGAGACTGTGTGCTTTAGTGAGTTTCGTTTTAAATTCACTTTAAAAATCAGGTTCGAACCTGTGTTGTCATGTGATAACTTTTTACTAAATTAAGCAAATACGTCATTATCTGAGTATGAAATACTCAGCTTTAGACTCAGTTTCTTGTGTGGAAAGCAATTAATATATTGTGCATACGAAATTTTATTAATTTTTCTAAAATAAAACATCAACAATACTATATTATATTGCAATCGGCTGTATCAATAAAAGCTACAGAAAAATTAAGGAGCAAATTAATCAAGAGCAAAATGTCGAAATAAGTTTTCATCAATACATATTTAACCTATATAATAAAAATAAAGATTCAATATAAAATAAACAATAAAAAAGAGGTTACGAGCTAATAAGTTATTTTAATGCTAATTCAGAAATAATGTGAAATTAAATTTCATATAATTGAATAAACGTTTCAATCTGTATAAGGTGTATCATTATCAATATCATAACGTATTGATAATTACAAGTACAATTCGTATAAAAATTCGTATAAAAATTAAAATTCTAATAATATCTAGCCATATGTTAAATATTATTAATATAAAATTCGAGGCAGTATTATGGTATATATTTTATTTTAATAATGTTTAACATGATTTTGGATTTTATTAAGATTTTTATGCGGCCTTAACTGTTACTACTTGCAATTATCGATTTTTTGTAATGTTAATTATGACCTTGTATATAGGTTGAAATGTTTGTTCAATTATATGAAATTTATATTATTTTTTTTATATTATTTCTCTCTCTCTCTCTCTCTTTCTCTTTCTCTCTCTCTCTCTCTCTCTCTCTCTCTCTGATTTAGCATTAAAATAATTTAGCTTATAGCCCCTTTTTTACTTGATTTATAAACATTTAACGGCTGTGTGCAATTGAAAATAATTTTCGGTTTATATTAAAAGAAGTAATGGGTATATATATTTATTACTTCTTTTAATATAAACAGAAAATTATTTTTAATTGCACAACGTTGAATTAACTTTGCTTCACATAAAATCCTATTTTTATGCACTGAAAATATAAATAATATCATACATCGATTTTCAAATAGAGCCCTAAAATGTCGCTACACAAGATGGCTGATCTCTCTGTCATACAGATTTTGGTCCCCTCGCCCGTAAGTTAGCTTTACCGTCTAAATATTCATATGTCTATGTGATCTTAATATTTCTATATATATTACCAGAGAGAAATCTGAGAAAGAACGGCTCAAAACATGTGACCGCAAAATGCTGCCGCGCACCACTATCCTCTGACAAAGTGGATGTAAATTACATAGCAACATCCACTTTTCTTAGGGTACATTGTCTATTTTTCAAGGCTGGAGATGATAAATTGATATTTGATTTGTATAATGCTGTATGTAACTTTATCGTGCTACATACAGCACGATTATTATACTTAAATAAGGGTTTATTATTAAATAGGTTAATCTGTTAAAATAGTGTGTACGCATGTGCAGAATACGCGATCACGCGGAGCGGTTCTCGACGCATGCGTATAATGTTACATCAAAATTGGGGGTCACTTTTTCAAACAAGTTAACAATCTAGTAGTATATATAGAAATCTGTGGAATCTTAACTCTTATTAGTGGAACTCTAGGGTCTTTAGGTGTATGTGCCATTAATCTTCTTGCGACGTGACCCCTGAATGGAGCAATCGAGTTGATGGCAAGGTTAATCACCTACAAAAGAACTTTAAGAATGACAATAAAATAAATAGTTGTGTATGAAATGAAAAGACACATATGTGGTACGTTTTTTAAAATTATCGATAATTATTGATATAAATAATTAAGTAAATAAATAATAGTTGAACAGTATTTGAAAGGCTCAACCTTGGTAAAGATTTTTTTAGAATTTTTCGTACAATGTTTTAGATTTTCTCTATAAGTTCAGAATTTTTCATAATTCTACCAATTCGAAAGCAAATGTGTACCTCTTAATTATATAACTTGATTTTATATGGTGTAACACAATATTATATGGTATACACTAAGCTGAAACTAAATATATCTCTTTTCTTTTGATAGGTTCTGATTACTGTAGCACAAAATGTGACACTTAAGTTAATTAAAAGCATTAGAGTGTACAAAATGGAGAAAATTATACCAATGAGTTGGTTGAATCAAATACTACTAATTTTTAGTATAGCAGCTGCAATATTATCCTTGATTGTACAAGGGTGGATAGATCTCACACCTCTGTCAATATACGTTTCTATCTCTTGGGCAGTATTTATTACAATTATATCTGTATGGTTGAGTTGTTATTTGCTACGTCTCACATTAAAAGCCAACAGTCCGATTCCTTTAAGATTTATAAATAAGTGGATATACAAAAGAGTGAATCAGTTAAGTTCGGAATTTTCTGTAAACAAAGATGAAAATATAGAAGTCATTTACAAGAGTCAAAGTGAGAACCAAAAGAACTTGAATGCTGCACAAGGTAATATTACATGCAATAATGATGCAACATTTGATACCTGTAAGGAAAGCTCTTTGACAAGAAAAAAAACGCTGAACATAATAGAAATAACACAAGAGATTAATGCAAAGTATGTAGAAATGTGGTATAGGAATATAAGCAATGACAGATCATTCCCTGATGAAGCACAGGACTTGTTGAGTAAATTCTTGACTAGGCTTGTTTGGAAAACCAGTCTTTTAGATAAAATAAAGGTTACTAATAAATTGGCAAATGTGTTATTGTTGCACTTAAAGGAATATCATAGGTACGAATATATTCATCTCAAGAATTATCTTTGCAAATCTAGCAAAATTAATTATTTATTCATATCAGTACATATCTATATTTCCACAGAGCATTACGTAGAGTTGAAAAGGGTACTGCAGCTAGCATGGAGGAAGCTTATAAATATTTACACCCTGGATCTCGCAGTACGTCGACATTGGAGCACATGCTATATCGTTTAGTTACTGTTCTGGCACAAGAGTTTTTACAATGGGAATTAATTAGTTCATTACCATGCAAACTTTTGTTATCTATTTTAGCAAAGAGACTTTTAATAATAATAGACACAATAAGCTGCCCAAATTGGTTGATTGAGAATATGTTAATATTATTGGAGGCTCCATTAAACAAAGTTGATAGTGTCATTGCTCCAGTTAAACAAAATATCAATGTAAATTTTAATAATAACATTATATATAGTAATACACACACACACACACACACACACACACACACACACACACAATGTGTGCGTGATACATACAATTTAATTTTTTAGGGTACTATAAGTGTTGCTTTAAGTGATGGTATTACATCCGTGACAGCGGCTGTGATTCCACAGCAATTGCTAAAATCTGTATCTAAGTCTAGTCCAACTGCAACTACTACTGTGAGTGAAAACAAGAATGCAGTTTTAATGGTAACTCCAGAAAGACCAACTCTGTGTTTGGAAGGTCTCTCTATGGAGCATAGAGGTCTGTGGGGAGGAAGCATAACTGATCTGGAATTAGATGAAGATAAGATATCACCGGTATACGAAGAGCCGACGGATTTCGCTACGACTATCGCTAGGCTTAGAAATGTGTTGCAACAGAAATCAACAGCAACCACACCATTGTTAGTAATGAATGTTTAATCTCAATTACATTGTTACATAGACTTGTAAATTTCAGACACGTTGAAGAAAAATCCTATGTGATATATGAAGGAAATCAATTTATGAATTTATCAATTCCTTGGACTGAGTTCCATACTGCAACGGACGGCTCGCAGCAATTGTACTATTGTATACAATTTGATGATGTCGAACAACGTGGGGTAGATTTATTCGAAACAACCACTGCTACAGTCAAAAGACAATATGCTGATTTTGTTCAATTACACATCAGTTTAGAAGAAGTAAGGTTTTCGCAACTGAAAAATATTTTAAAAAGTTAAAAATAAATTAATACAAATAAATTCAGAATAGTAATTTAAATTTAATAATTATATTATGCTCAAAATTCCAGATTCCATCATTAGCAAATATCATGTTGGAATTGGTATTACCTGAGGGTGGCCGGATCGAACTGGAGATGTATTTGAAAACGTTATGTACGCGATTGGCGAACGAATGTCCGCCACAACTGCGTCACTTTCTTCGACCTAGTAGTAGCGCGGGCAAGAAAGCCGACGCGGTAGCGCCTCGTTTGGATCGATTTCTAGCCAAGACTGTGACTGGCGTTTTTAATACGTTGAAAACTGTTGTGCCAGGATTCGAACTAGATCAAGAAGAAGAGGCTTCCCCTCTACCTACTTTGATGCCCTTGTCTGACATACCTTGGAGATTTGTCGAAGATATAAAATCGGTAATGTAGAACTTGTATGTATAAATTATATGTATATTTTTTTTAGAAAAAAAATATAGTTAGAATTAAATATAATTAGCAGGGTTGGGTAATGCTAAGTTAAAAAGATAAAAGTTAACAAGTTAATTAATTTTAACTTAATTTAGTTTATTTAATTTAGTTTATTTTATCAGTAACTATTAACTTTTAATTTTTTGTTAATCCTTAGATACAATGCTAATAAGTATATAATTTAATAATTTTATATCGTATAATCGTTATTTGTTAACAAAAATAATCAAATTCTCTAATAAATAAGCTGTAAGAAAGGAAAATACGATGGAAAAATCATGTAAATAATCAAACTTTCTTTTTTTTTAATTGTTCGTTCGAACCAAATTTAACTTTTAACTTTTTAATTACTTTTTTATTAACTGAACTTTTAATTCAATTAATTTTATTATGGATTAACTTATATTTCAATTAAGTTAAATTTTCAAGGCTGTTAACTATAACTTAACTTAGTTAAAAAGAAATTTAACTTATCCAATCCTGATAATTAGGAACTTTAATGTTTTACAATATCAAAAATCAATAAAATTCTTATATTAGAATATACAATATTTTGATAAGAGATAACACATGCATTAAATGTAATTCAAATTTTTATTTTAAATCTAATCTAACAAAAGAAATTTTATTTTTTAATTTTTAATTGTTTTATCTTTTATATATTATGTTATCGTAAAGATCGTTTTAGACGAAATATATATGTATGTATAATATATATATATATATGTATGAAGGTATGTAAATATGAAACCGGAATTTTTTAATAGAAAATACACGTTTATTGTATGAAAATGATAAAAAATATTTTTTTCGAAGTATTGCCCATCGGTAGCTATACATTTTTTCCATCTGTTTGACAATTTGTGGATGCCACGCCAAAAAAATTGTTGCTCTTTTGAGCCAAACCAGTCATCTAGCCATTTTCGTACATCTTCGTAAGAAGTGAAGTGCTGCTGAGCAAGTGCGTGTCCCATCAATGCAAATAAGTGGTAATCGGACGGAGCCAAGTCTGGTGAGTAAGCCGCATGCGAAAGTATTTCCCAACCAAATGCCTCGATCGTTTCCTTGATCAGTTTTGCTATATATGATGGTGCATTATCATGAAGCAAAATGTGTTGTTTTTTTTGATATTCCGATCATTTTTCATACAAAGCTTGATTCAAATTGATCATTTATTGTCGGTAGCGTTCAGTATTAACGGTTTCGCCAGGTTTTAGCAGCTCATAATAGATCACACCTTTCTGACTCCATCAAACACAGAGCATTGTCTTCCGTAGCGATTTGGCCTTGCAGTCGATGGTTGGCCTGGAGTTACCCATGATCTTTTACTTAGGATTCTCAAAATATATCCACTTTTCATCGTCACAATTCGATGGAGAAATGATTTTCTTTTGTACCTGGCGAGCAGCATTTCGCAAGTGGTTTTTCGGTTTTCCTGCTGTCTTTCATTCATTTCATGTGGAACCCATTTTCTCATCTTTTGGATCTTTCCCATGGATTTCAAACGTATGGAAACGGCTTCTCGTGTCACATTCAATTGATCCGCGAGTTGTTGAATTTGAGCGTCATCCAACAATGCTTGCAATTCGCTGTCTTCAAACTTTTTCGGTGCTTTTCCACGTTTTTCGTGTCTCACGTCAAAATCGTCACTTTTGAATTTTTTAAATCACTCAAAGCATTGTGATTTACCAAGAGCATGCTCATCGTAAGCTTCAAACATTCGATGCGATTCTGCAGCAGTTTTCTTCAAATGGTAACAGAAAATCAATGCTGTACGAAAATCATAGTTTCCAAGCAAAATTCGACATGTTCAACGCTATTATAAATTATACTGTTGTATGAAACTTGTATGATTGTGAGTTGAAAATCTTTGTTAGATGTCAGAACAAGGAAATGGCGTCAATGGCGCCGTCTGACGGCAACTATATTGCTATGGCCATCTATTGATAAATTCCGATTTCATATTTACATATCTGATACATACATTACATTAGCAAATATTTCACACGCACGCATGCACATATGACATGCGTAATTATTCATATGAAAGTAGATCAATAAGAATATAAAGTTAGCATATTTTGGCCACGTTGCACAGTGGGATAAAATATGAATCTAGCAGGACAAAACTTGAAAAACTTAATATTTTTTAATGAATCAATCAGTGTAGCGAAGTATTGTCTATACTTATATAACGTAAATTCATAAGGCCAATAAAACAATCTGTTATTGTCATAACAATGCTCATAGTAACAGTTTGTCAGAGTAACTTTTATTGAAAAATATATTTTATATCTTTGATCATAAAATATATAAGAAAAAAGGTTCAAATAATTTATAAAATTAAGAAGTATAGGGCTACAAGCCAAGTCAGGTCTTAATGTGTTATTAAAAAACAAAAATTTATTATAACAAACGTTTATTATAACGTTTCATTCCCAAGATCATTTTCAATGTTAAACTTGAATCAATTTAAAATCAACTATTTACATTTAACAGATGACAATAACTTGACGAAATAATATGATTTAGCCAGCAATTATAATAATATATATAATTCATTGTTGTGTATGTAACATTGTGTAACATCGTTGTGGATGATTGTGAGAATTGTTCGATATATAAACGTGAATACGGTTAAAAGTTATCTTACAGAATGATCTTAAAAGGCGCTGTTGCAACCGTTGATGATCACCAAGCGTTATAATGTATTTACATTTTCTTATACTGAATCATGTTCTTATACTACTGAACAATGGTGTATTCACGTTATATATATAAACAATATCTATAAACAATTCTCACAACGATAGTGTACATAACGATGAATTTTATTATTATAATGGATGGAAGAGCACTTTTTTGCGCGCCAATCTCGCTTCAAATGACTACCAAACGTGAACTATGCGTCCTTTCTGGCTGAAATTTGGCCTGAAGGGGTTCGAAAAGTGGATCTTTCGAGATGTCGCGTCATCAAATGGATTGTAGCGCCATTTCATGGAAATTTACCAAACTTATCAAACGACGTATATGTACTCTTTAAAGGAAAAATTACGTTCTTTTAATTTATGTTAGATGTTTTATTCAAATTCTTGTATATATGTATTGAAAGAAATTTAAAATGTAAATATTATTTTATATTGTATAATTAGTACATAATACTGAATAGAAAACATTTTTGCCAAATTTATCCAAAAAGATGCAAACTAGAATTGTATTCTTTGTAATATATATTTTAAATAATTGCAACAATGATGTGCTACTTTTTGCAACTTTTGCAGATATTCAGTATGCAGTAATATAAAAAATTCATTCTTCAAGATTTATAAAAAACAAAGAGTTACTCGAAGATATGCTTGCACATCTTCTGATTGCATATAACTGAACCTGACGAAGGAAAAAAAGAAGATTCCGAAGAAAAAGAAGATGAAAATATATACTAGAAAGCTTTTAAAAATTTTTAATTATTTTTTAAACAAATTAAAACGGGCAAATGGAAGTAAATAAATAACTGCTTATCAATGCGCTATCATAAAATTACATTATATTAAAAAAAAAAAACAGTTACAATGTACAAGTGACTAAAATTTTATAATACATTTTTTATTTATTTTGTATTTTATTGCTTTAATGTTTGCAATTTTTATTTTTTAATTTTTCTTAGACCAAGTTGTAATAATATAATTTGTATTAACAATTATAATAAATCCCAGTTACACATTTTTTTAAATAACAAAAAAAGTTAATTTTTTAAATTTACATCAAAATTCAAAATTAGCGACTACAAAAATATTAATTATTTATTAAATACAATTTTATTATTATTTCTTAACAATTGAAGTTTTGTCCAGCTGAATTTGCATTTTATCCACTGTGCACATCGTCTGAAACTACCTAATTTTATCCTTGAAGACTAAATTTGCAACTTATTTCAGTTTGATTTATGTCTTCCAAATTATAACTTACATATGTATAATATAATACATAAAATTAATATTTCAAAATATCTATTCTTCATAGAAAAGTCTAGCTTGTGAACTACAGCAACTGATCATGGAAAGGACAGAATATTTTACAGTAGACACAGCTTACGAAGCAGTTGACTCGATAGAAGCCAGTGGCGATTCAGAGTTATTAGATTGCTGGTGGGAGACGATTAATACTTCATATGATGGTAGCTACGATAATATTGTTAATAACTTTTTGTATTACTTTTTTGTTGTCTGAAATAAAATAATATAAAATTGTATTTTGTAATTACAATAATAAAAGATTAAATATTATTAAATATTATATATTTTTAGATGAAGTAGACGAATTAGATTCGAATTTAACACTGACATGTACGATGATAGATTTGGTTTGTGAACTTCTAGCAGGCATTGCTAGTAACAACACACTACAACAAGAAGCAATCGTTAGATGGACTAAATTGTTATTTGGGAATATTTCAGAGCCAATCCTACAGGTGAGGTTTATATTTAAAAGAATATTATATTTCTTTCACAGTTATTATATTTGTTAATTTTATGATTTACAGAAAATAATTCTTTGGTTATTTGACTCTCTGAGTGGCTCTTCGTTAATTTGGGATGCATCACATAATAACACAAGTCAGAATGATACACAGTTGAAAGACAAATTGTTACATATACTAGAGGAAAAGATATCGTACGATATAAAATTGATATTCGGTGAGGATGATATACACAACGCTCTGAACTATTTGTTAAGTTCATACAAAATCAAAAAAATCAATGTAGATTTAAATATGCAAATGTTGGATGCACTAATATCGGAATTATTGATTTCCTGTAAAACAAATGATGCCACAAGGAATTAATTTCAATGTTTATTAAGTTCTTTAAATAGAAGATTTGATAATTTAGTGAGATTCGCACATTTTTATTCTCTCGACAATGTATCTGTGAGGGAGTCATTAAGATATTTGTATCAAAATAATTATATAAAAAAAATTGATATGTGCCATATGTAAAACATATCGCTCCCACACTTCGAAAGTGACAAAATTTAAAAAAGATGATTTCCGAATAATAATTATAAATGAATTAAATAAATTATCTTATCCGATCATTATACAATCATCAAAAATAAACGACCTAACTGTTGTATGTTCACATCGCGGTTTAATATGATATGACAAAAATGACATTTCATCATATATTAAAAATATATATTAAATATATATTAAATATATATTAAAAATATATTCTTTCTGTCGATATTATTTGATTTAATAATTTTCTATCAAGTTGAAAAAATCTTCTATCAAGTTTCTTTTCTTAATTTTTTTTAATCACTTTGACTTTTAAAGTAAGAGCGATATGTTGACCGTTTATGTTTTGTGAAAAACCCGACAGATTTTTTAAAAACGAAGACTGTACCTGATCATATATTTACAATAAGATATGCCAAGTATTTTTTCCATTAGAGAATAATGACTTCTTTCAATTGAATAGTAGTGAAACGAGTCACTCTTGGGAAGGCACTATATGCATTTCTGGACTTACTAAGGCCTCTATTTTGTAACTCTTAATGACAGTAACAAAATCATTGTATTATTGGTGCGCAACTTTTTTATCATGTACTACACAAAAACATATATAATGATATTGTTACTGTCATTAAGAGTTACAGAATAGGGTCCTAAGTATAGCATTTATATTTAATAACTAAGTTTTGTACAAAGAAATTGTGTGCTCCCGTAAAACATATTATATGGTGCGTGTTATACAACCTTTCTAAACTGCAGCTCTATTATAATCGAAAGATTGTGAAGAGTTTTATATGTACACATACATACACAATATAGATATACACACGAGCTTAATATTTAATATATTTATTTTATAAAATAATAAGATTAATCATACATTACAAATTAATTAATTTTTTTTGCATCATTTGTAGCCTTCTGCTTCTCTAGTTGTGCTCTGAAATTTAATTACAACACTGTAAATTTTGTGTACACTTTGCAGTTTCGTACAGATTTTAAGTAGATGATCTAAAGATATACAAATTGCTAAGAATGCTCAAAACTAGTGTTGGGAAAGTTACTTTTTAAAAGTAACGTGTTACTGTTACTGTTACTTGCGATAAAAAGTAACTAGTTATCGATTTTAAAAAGTAAAGCGTTATTTAATTAATGACAAAAGATCATTACTTTTCGTTACTTTTTTTGTAATTATGCAGAAGACGGGCCTACTCATCGATTTTGATGAAATCAGAGTATCATTCAACGAAACATTTTTGCACGAAATGAACGAATCTGGCAGAAAAATAAGTGCCTGGCGAACCGAAATATTAATGGTTAAAGTTGATGACTATTGAGATAAGGAAATCTGTCAGATTCATTCATTTTATGCAAAAATGCATGGCCTTAATTTCATTAAAATCAATGACTAAGCCTGTCTTCTGCATAATTACACTTTTTAAATGTTAGAACAGGCTTCTAAGACAGAATGCTAAAACAGAATATAAATTAAATATAAAACATTTAGAAAGATATTTATCTTTGAACATTTTTATCTTTTATTAGTATTGTACATACTTATGTTTAATTCTACGGTATTTTATTATATAATAGATATTTTAGTTTTTATAGTTTTTATATAATAGATATTTTAATGTTCTTATGCTAAAGCGAGAATAGTGAATGAAGTAAAAATAGGCAAAAAGTTTTATGTTTATTTAGTACCTATAATCTTATTGTTCGTGACGGCCATGATCTATAAAAAATTAACGATACAAGTTATAGCAAATACAAGTAATGAAAATGTAATGTGTCATTACAAGTAACACGCTATTTCCCAACTCTACTCAAAACACCCTAAAAATTTTTATTTTTATAGTTATATTTTTTATTAGTATAATGTATGTTATTAGGTATACAAATGAAGTAATCAAAATTTTGTATCTAAATTCGAGATTTATTTTAAAAGTAAAACAAATTTTTAAATCAAAGTATTCGCTATTGCTTTCTATAATTTTAAGCCATCTTTCAGGCAGCTGATGAATTTCATCTCGAAAAAATGCTTTTTCAAGTGGATCAATTAGCATTTGTAGCAATCCGCTGTAACTGTTGGAACTGGGTAAAACAAATCGCTTGAGTCAAGAATAGAATAGAAACGTCCGTAGAATTGGAGAATGTCCTGCAAAATTGTTGCATGACGTCAGGATCACATTGCTTCCAAGATAAAAAACACTATAATGAATCTTGGCTGGGACGTCTTGCAGCACTCAGCACATTCACTAAACATTGCTCCGATTGTCATTTGTTCCAGTCAATGCAACACGCCTTGTCCGATACTCATTTTCAATCAATGGATAAGATCCGAAAATAGCTTCACGACTTTATCGTGTCCAAATACATAGCATTTTTCCGAGATGGAATTCAATAGCCTGAAAGATGGCTTGAAAAATTTGTTTTACTTTCTTTTAAAATGAATCTCGAATTTAATTAAAAAATTTAGATTATTCATAATCTATTCGTACACCTAATATAAGTACACCTGGTATTCATATGCTGTTCTTTTAGATTGTCTTAAGTAATGTCTTAAGATAGTCTTAAAATTAGTTTATGTCTTAGGGCTTCTCTCTTTCACCAACACTAATTAACGCTAATTAATGATTAATTCAATCACCATGATTGCCAACGTAAGAACTACAGAAGTAGAACAGAGAGACGTTATGATATCTTAAATTACTGTTGGCACTTTTGTGAATTAATTATTGATTAATTTAACCAGAAGAAAAGACCCTTAGCCTTTTTCACCAATCCCGATTAATGCTAATTGATGGTTAATTCAATGACCACGATTGCCAATGTGAGAACTAAATATAAAAAAGGAAGAGAGAGGAAATATTCTGATATATTAAATTGCTGTTGTTTCTGCGAATTGATTCTGTAATTAATTTAGCCAGAAGTTGGTGAAAGAGGCTCTTAAACTTAAAATAATTTTAAATAAAAACTGGATATTAGCCATAGAATTTTACATTATTATATGAGACAGAAGAATGTAAAAATATGGAGCTTTAATGCTGATTCTATAATGAGTCGGTAGTCGGAAATCTTAAGTTTTAACCTAAATAGGTAACTATGATTTTTCGCATCTACTTAGTTGTTGGTTGTATAATGAATTTAGCTCGACTAATGAGAAGGAAAGTTGAATTTGATTAGTCATAAGAAAATTTATCTTAATTGTACAAGTTGGCTGTTGGCCAACTTCACTAATTCACCAATAAGACTTAAGATTATCGACTATCGACTTATTGTAGAATCAGCTTAATACTTTTAGGCAATATTTCATATTTTCCATTACAAAACAGATTTAAGAAAACTATATTTGTAATTTGGGATTCTCTAACGTTTTATAGATGATTGTCGCTACCATTATCTTGATGAAAATTTTTCTTAGAATTTTTCATATAATTTTTCAGAATTTCTCTATAATTTTTTAACTTTTTCGTATTTTTTATACGAATTGGAACATTTCCCAGAAAATCTACATTTTTTTCTCCAAATTTTTTATGTATATTAATTATGAAATATTGTAAGATTTTTAAGATATTTTGTAAGTATAATTTCTGATGAATGTTATAAAATCTAAAAAATTTAAAAATACTTTTTAAAAATTATGGGATGAGAAATTTTAGAATATTTCAGAATTCATTTGTATGAAAATGATATTTTGAAATTTTCCGAGTATTTCTGAAAAATATTCTAATTTGTATAAAAATTATGAGAAAAATTTTCACCAAGATAATTAGCAACAGCTAATGACAGAATAATCCTGGAAGAAAATGCGGCTGTCATTGACTATTGCTAGTTAACGACAATTGTAGATAAAATATTTAGAAAGAAAAACTAGAACTGGATCACTTCTCCCATCTGTTTAAAGGTCAAAAGAGGATAATTTTCATTTAATATGTTATATTGGATTGTCCGGAAAGTTCGTGCCGATTTAAATTTTAGTAGATTAGTCAGATTTAAATTTTAGTATACATTTATTAAATTTTACAGGTTAGTCGGCATGAATTTTCTGGACAATCCAATATTTAACGTTTTTTTATTTATCAAGCGTTACGTTGTCTCTTTTTGTCTTATATATGTGTGAAATTCAAAACAATAAACAAGTTTATGGCAAAGCAATACCTCAGCTGTTGATTGAAGTCATCTTCAACGTCATCATCGTCCCAATTGTCCTCCCAGACGCTGATATCATCGCTGTCTTCATCTTTTGCGGTCCAATCTAGTTAATAAATTTATTTTCCAAATCTGATTTGTTAATGATATTGATGAATCAGCGATTTCGAACATTATGTTACATAAATATATGTTAATTAAAAAAATTACCTTCCGCGGGAAATTCTTCAAACTCATCATCTTCCTCGAGCAATCCGAGATCGACTTTCGTCTTATCATTTTTGTTGTCGGTCATGCTTACAAATTTCTTACGAGAATTTCTTGAACTTTAAAACTACGTCCGTTACGTCTTAAGCTTGACTGTTTATAGCATGGCATGATGCAAGTAAACATGGTGTGCTCGTAATAGAGATAGAAAACTATCGATAGCGACTATCGATAACCTCGATAAGCCTAACCATAAGATTTGTTCGCGTCGCAAGTTTTAATATGCTCCTACCGTAGCATTTACTCACTCTAATGCGCACATTGAAGTGAGTAGAAGCTATAGCAAAGCACATTGGAGCATGCGACGCGATAAATCTTTAATATTAAGATCACATTAGCATAAATATCCAGAGATGCACCGTTTCACACATGATATACATAATGCATCATTTATCATACGTTGGTCAAACAGGTCGAAAATTATCCATGAAAATATCTGAGCATCGCAATTATACAAGCAGTAACAAGAACCAATCAGTGATCACAGATCCTCGACTTGGTTTTAATCATGAATTTGATTGGAAGAATGTTCAAATTCTTGATAAGAAAAGATTTCTCAATAAATATTTAAATTCAGAAATGCTTCATATACACATGCAGAATGGATTTAATTTAAAAACAGACAGAATCCTTGTATTATTCTTATGCTTCCTTACTAGATACATTAAAACAATAATGAGATTTAAAATAGTTATAGGTTGATTCTCTTATTTATTGTCATTGCTTGTTTATAAGTTCCCAACAAACGAGAATCGATTGAAATGAATTGAAATGGATTCAGATTTTCAGAGATATTGATTCACGAATGTTAAAATGAATGCTTTTCAATTCTGAATGCATTTTTATTCATTTATAGGAATTGCATGGAGCATATGTCTGGAGTATATGTCTTTCTCTATGCCTTTCAATCTAAAAATAATATTAGCTTTTTCTGTGCATAAACACACAATTGTGAATACTGTTCAATTCAAAATTTTGAATAGGAAATGCAATTTCTCAATTCAATTGCATCCAATTGAATCTAATTGAATCCAATTGAATCCAATTAAATTAAAAAAAAATATTCACTATTTAAAATACGCATTTAGATAAAAAAATTTCAATGCATTTTAATTCATTCTCGTTTGCTGGGTCCACTTTATAACGTTCAATTTCAAACGTTACGTCAAGATGAACTAACACGATATTAATCTGAGGAAACGATTTGTGTTAATTTATATCTCATGAAAATTTTGAATCAATGTTTGTGAACTTCTTTGTTTTCCTGTTGAGGTGAGTCACACGAGTATTACTGATTTTTAATTATTAAGAACTAACAATAAAATGTTAATAATTTATATAGCGTATTAATTACTGCATTTCTGCTAATTTGCGAGTGATTTACTTTTAATGTAATATTATATTTTCTATTTTTTCGTTGAAGATGACTCCAAATTGAGCCGAAACGTTCGATATAATAAATAAAGACAACTGCCAACATTTGAGTGTTGTCTACATCTTCTAACTCTTCGTTCTTACATCAACGTTAGACTTTCATTAGCCTTATTCTAAAGTTCTAATTATTGTTTTTAAGATTGTGAGTCCTTATTTATATTTTTATATATTTATGTAATTTATCCTTGTTTAACATTCGATGAACAAGAATAAATGATACATTATGCGCATCATGCGTGAAACTGAATGCACCTTAAGCCGGTTCTACATTATTTGCAAGCTGATAGCAAGTTTGTTATAATAGCCAATATGAAACGTTGATTTCAAAATGCAAGCTTCAGATTAGCTGTCACAACAAACTTGCGATCAGCTTGCAACTAATGTAGAATCGGCTTTAGGGCTGAGTTGCGTTCAGGAATATCCTCAAATAACTCTAATCTACAATAGAGTTTTAAACCTTAAGCCATATCCAAATGGATGAATCATAGTCGATTATTCTCCTTGAATTCAATTGTAATTGGTCAATTTCTTACGACTTAAGGCTTAAAATATTGTAGATCTGGAATAAGCACAGATTCTTACATAACGGATACACATAAGATATAAGAAATCCAACCAATCAGAGTTCTTTATGGAAAGGAAGAAAACGAAGAATTTGATTGGTACATTTTCTTATGCATTGTGTGCTATGCATTATGCAAGAGTCTGTGCTTCCCACTTAAGCTATATAGGTTACGTTACGTATATTATAATAAAAATGTATCCTAGAGTTATCTAGGCGTAATTTCAGATGTAAACTAGGGATCGATTCTATATCTTAAAACGAGATAAAAATGATAAAAGTGAACGAATTTACTAGAATACTGATAATTTGGTCACCTAATAAATTTGCTCATTTTTGTAATTTTTATCTCGTTTAAAGATACAGAAATTGATCCCCTCCGTTTCAAAACGTAACTACAGTTAGTATGCTATTTTATTTGTGCGTTTTTGTTGTACGATAAATGCGTATAGAGAGATTTTCAGGGAATCGATTCTGTATCTTAAAATGAGGTAAAAATTATAAAAGTGAGCGAATTTACTAGAATACTGATTATTTCATTGGTCAACACTTAGTAAATTTGTTCGTTTTTGTAATTTTCACCTTGTTTGAAGATATAGAATCAATCCCCTGTTTTTTTTATTCTATAGCCAATCAATAGGAAATTGGCAATAGAAATTCGCAACTCGCGGAATCAACACGACGAATTACAGACATTCTGTTTTCTTTCTTACGCTTTTCCTTTTATATCCCATTGAGCGGAATAAGCGGAACATGCAGAATAATATAAAATCGTACTTTTTATATTATGTTATTTATAATACTTGTAATAATAGAAATAATATTTTAATGTAAATATAATAATGTATATATAATAAACTGGTAAATATTAAAACTTCTTTAGCATTAAAATATTTTTAACATAATCGTAAAATCTTATCTCACGATCAGCTGAAACTTCATTCTGTTTCCGCGTTTACTGGGGCATAAGGGAAAGAACATGGAATGGAACATGCTGATTAATCTTCTTTCATATTTACAGTAATCATTGAATCATTAACATTCTGCTATTGTATCCATATTAATGAAGAAGAACAAAAACAATATATAACTATCATTACATAGACAATGATTGTAATATACATCTACAGCATATAATATGGAGGTTATGTGCAACTTTCATTTATTTCGCAAATTGTAACAGTGTCCTAGTTTCCACCGAGAGTTTAATTCCATCGGATCAGAATGTAAAAACCAACCAACTCAATTGAGTATTCCCCTGTTACAGTCGAACGACAGGGGAATGCTCGATTGTAATTGGTTAGTTTTTACCATAGTGGAAATATACAAAGTGAACCATTTCGGTGGATGCGCAGTCGTTCAAAAATAGTGGGGAGCAATGAACTAATCAGCTTTTACCCAAGATGTAAATTCAATATGGCCGACACTGAGTGTTGCCATCGTACGTGTCGTATCGACATATCTTAATAATATCAATAAAATGTCAATATGCCAAATTGTTTCATAAAAAATTGTAAAAATCGCTCAAATTATGTATTTAATAAGAATGTGAAGTACTTCTCATTCCCTAAAGATCAAGAGTTGCAATTGAAATGATTGGAGGTTTGTCGCAGAGATGACAATTTTAAGATTACGCATGGTAATAACTACTATTTCCATTAATTTCAAATTATATTGAAATTAAATTATTTCTAACGTAAAAAATAAAATCAATAAGCGTCTCCCTGACGAAAATGAAAAGTTTCATAAACGTTTGTTTAACATTTACATGAGCGTTTGCGGAAGTTCGTTGAGAGTTTAAAAATGGTCATTAGAATGTTCATAAAGAAACGGCCAGTAGAGTATTTTGTAAAACGGAAATTGCAACACTGCAGCGTTTGGAAGGCATTCTCTGAAAATAAGAAGTTTCATGAATGTTTATTTAACATTTACATTCAGTTGAATGAACGTTCAGTTCAAATCTGTTTTCTTCTGTACGATTGTGACTGGTCGCACTGTTCCGTTCTGCTGTAAATTTCTGCTCCATGGGGCGTTAGCCTAGTTCTAGATATAAGAAAAGCAAGCAGATCAACTTATGTTAGTAGCAAAACTAGAAAACGTATTAAAAATAGCAAAAATCGACATCGATTCAATGTTCCATTATTATTTCTGACTGGGTAAAGCGTTTTCGACATAATCAGCGTCAGGGCTGTATGGCTCAGTGGCAGGATGGAAATCTACTCGGAGGAGAAACCAAGCAAGTCTGGGTTCAAAACGAGGAACGCCCTGATATTTTTCTCTGTTGTCATTAATTGTTTATAATATACAAGTTTTCGGCCCGACCGAGTTTGCACTAATTTGAGTTGAAGTAACGATTTTGTGTTCTTCTATTGGTAGAACGTGCAATCAATAGTGGAGCATTTTTTAATCCAAGTTGGTGCAAATTCAAATCGGTCGGGCTGAAAACGCTATAAAATTCTGGCTGTATTTCAAAATTTACTGCCAGTACTAAAAATCTATAAAAAAACAAAGAAAAAAGAAGGCTACGAGTAAAAAATTATTATAAAAACAGAACAGAATAAGTAGAAAGTACAAAAAAACAAAAAGAAAACGAAAAAGTTGAAATTTTAATAAAGAAGCAATAGACGTTTCGCGATCGGATCATTCTCTCAATAATAAAAACATACATAAATAACGGTTGGAAAATAAACAAAACATAATACAATAAATATTTCGATCTCTAAACGCTGATAACATTAAAATAATTATCGTAACATTACAATTATAATGTATAACGGAAAGGACGCGAATGATAACTACTTGCAGTCAATTATTATATGCTTCTGGTGTCAATTTGATAAAAGGAATGAGAATCTTTTGATTATAAGTGAGAACGCAAACATGAGTATGATCCTTAAGTCAAAAATTGAAATAAAAGGAGTTTCGGATACACACAGTGCATTAAACTTAGAGACAATGCGAAAAGAAATACAATAAAAATATCTTGTCTCCCCCGATGTTCAAGACAAAATAAGTTTTTGTTAGAAGCAAAAAAAAAATGGATGTTTTTGATAGATACTATTGTATTTTTGCATGATGAATACTGACATTTTGCAAAGCAAATTTTTTATCGACATATCTGTTTATTGTTTGCAGTAAATCTGTAATAACAGAAAATGTTTGCTGGGTAGTATATTAGTAGATTGGCAGCAACAATGTAGTTATTTATGATTATTGCATTATGATCATGTTTCATAATAGGCTATTGCAGATGAACATAGCATTTTGAAACGATTGCAAAGGAAAAATGAAAGGGAATTATCCAATTGAATTATGAGCATTTGCTTTGTGAATGAAAAATTGTGAATTTTTATAGCCCGAAAGGATATAATTATATTGTAAGTTGTTCAAAAATAAATTACCGGATCCGTCGACAATTAGAAGTTGGTAGTACTAGAGGACTTGGGTTTATCTTAGAAACTTTAGAAATATTAAAGCAAAGATATAAAGCTGCTGGCGATAAAAAATTATATGCTTGTCTAACATATAATAGATGAGATGGTCATTAGACAGCAAGTCTAATAATGTTGGAATAATGTTGAAAAACGATTTGTCGGATATGTTGATCATGGACTCGTAATAATATCAGATCCGGAAATTTACATTTTATTTGGCGAAAGAAGCTTTAGTTTACCTCATAACATGTATCAACGAGTAGTGAAAAATATCTGTAGCCTATTTTTTAGTGGATTGACATCTAAGGAACGATCCGAAATTACAAGAAAAATGTTGGAATTTAGCATCATCCGGTATGCAAATTGTTGCACTTACTTTTGATGGACTTCCGGCAAACATTTCTATGTATAAAGAGTTAAGAGCAGATGTTCTTTATAATGAAACGTTCATCAAACATTCAATAGAAAAACACAACGTTTTTATATTTCTAGATGCGACACATATGCTGAAGTTAATAGAAAACATATTAAATACATTTACATCAAAGCGTGTATTGTACGATGCAAGTGATAATAAAATAAATTTTCAATTTATTGAAAATTTAATTTATTTGCAAGAAGCAGGACGTTTTCTTGCAAATAAACTTAACAACAAATATTTGCACATGGAGGAAAAATAAAATGAATGTCAAATTGGCTGCTCAAATGCTCAACGAAAGTTGTACAATAGCATTAGACCAATTGCAAGATGATACACATCCCTGATTTTTTAAAATTGCGCTACAACTATAACATTTTACAGAATGTGTAATGACGTTTTGACTGTTTACTGAATACAAGGAGTATATTTGCCAATCATTTAAGAAATCTTTGAATAAAAGTACCGCTGTTAAGATTTTCGAGTTTTTTATCGAAGCCATTATTTTTCTAACATCAAATTAATAAAATGTGGACCTTTAATAACAAGTACAAAAGCTAAAACTGGATTCCTTGGATTTATACTACATATGAATAATTTAAAAAACATGTTTTATGAATACGTAGAGACTGATTACTTACAATACATACTTTCGTATAAATTATCACAAGATTATTTAAAGATTTTCTCTTTATGTATACAATTCATGGGAGGATATAACAATAATCCTACTTGCATACAATTTTCATCAGTATGCAAACGATTACTTCATCATAAGATAATCAATATATAAGTTTTAATGTAACTGTCATTAAGCCTAATACACAATGACACATGTACTAAGAATGCACTTTAATCGAATCTTTTTTATCTAAGAAATCGATGCTACAACAATAAGTATGTCTATTCATGATAATATAGATCAAGATCTCATTTCTATCTAGTCTTTTGTCAAAAATGTGGAATTTACATATCTTAGTTACGATGAAGAAGTCATTAGACCATACTATGAATCACCTACAAAAATAAAAAATTCGATAATGGAAAAAGAATTCAAAAGATTTGAGTCACTGATATTGATATGATCATGTTTCGAGCGCGGTATACGCGGGAGCCATAATCAATGTTTCGATAGATACGCGCAGACTGATAACAAGTAACATGCGTTCATACGATCCATCGAAACTGTCATCGTATTTGATGTACTATGATGTTAATAATTTACCAAAATATTTTTTATTCAATACTTTTTTTAAAAAAGAAGAAGGGAGAAAAGGAAATACAATTTTAATTTTTTCGTAGTTGATTATATTTTTGCTAACTATTATACAAAAAATTCAATTATTCAGAAATAATATTTACATTTTTATATTAATAGGTATACTAGGCGAGTTCTAATCCCATGGGCTAGAGGGAAGCGCAGGACGCAGAGGTGTACAACTTTGCTTCCGCCGTTTTTTTTCCGAAATTCGAGGCTTTATTGTAAAAAACTGGTTATATATTTATGATTCAAAGTATTGTTCATCGCTGGCCACTACTTTCTCCTATCTTTTGGGTAGTGTACGAATCCCGCGTCGAAAAAACTGGTCATCTTTTGAGGCTATCCACGAATCGACCCAATTTTTTACTTCTTCATAAGACCGGAAGTGCTGGTCAGCCAGGCCGTGTGCCATTGATCGAAACAAGTGATAGTCAGAGGGAGCAACGTCTGGAAATACGGCGGGTGGAGTAGGACTTCCCATTTCAACGTTTCCAAGTATGTCTTGACCACTTTCGCAACATGGGGTCGAGCATTGTCATGCTGCAAAATCACTTTATCGTGTCTCTCGTTGTATTGCGGCCGTTTGTCTTTCAATGCTCGGCTCAAACGCATCAATTGCGTTCGATACCGATCGCCTGTGATTGTTTCAGTCGGTTTTAACAGTTCATAATACACTACGCCGAGCTGGTACCACCAAATACAGAGCATGACCTTGGAACCGTGAATATTCGGTTTGGCCATCGACGTGGAAGCATCGCCGGGAACTCCCCATGATTTTCTGCGCTTGGGAGAATCGTAATGAACCCATTTTTCGTCCCCAATGCGATGCAGAAATCCCTTCCGTCTTTGCCTTTCAAGTAGCTGTTCACAAGCAAACAAACGCCGTTCAACGTCTCTCGATTTCAATTCGTCACCCAATTTCCTTGCTTCTGAATCATTCCCATGGCTTTGAGGCGTTTTGAAATGGCTTGTTGAGTCACTCCCAATGATCGTGCCAATTCTTCTTGATTTTGACACGAGTCTTGCTCAAGTAATGCCTCCAATTCTGCATCTTCGAAAACCTTCTCTCTTCCACCGCTATGTCGGTCTTCGACGTCAAAATCACCGTTCTTGAAGCGTTGAAATCACTCACGACACGTTCTTTCACTAATAGCGGCCTCACCATAAGTATTTGAGAGCATTCGATGAGCCTCAGCTGCAGATTTCTTCATATTGAAGCAAAAAATTAAAACCTCCCGCAAATGACGAGAATTTGGCTCGTAAACTGACATTTTCAATCGAGAATAACTTTATGATGCAGACACAAATCGACTAATGTTTCTATGAGGTTATGTTGACAGATGCCCAAGTTTATTGTATGACGTCTATGATCTATTTATTTCGACCACCACTTACCGCTAAAGCCATCTATAGGAAAACGGCGGAAGCAAAGTTGTACACCTAATATATATATTTACGATTTTCTCTATTATTGCTTCTTATATGATTCCTTTTACTTATCTCATACGCAAAATATATACATATACATATACATATACATGTACATATACATTTTTTATTTCTATTGTACTTATTCGATTATATTGTAATAATGCTTTTAAAACGAATGCAGTGATATTATCAGACGCGATGATACTATCGATCGCGATGATGCTACCAGCACATGTAATATGATAATACAAAGAATGTATAGGAAAGAAAAGAATAGATATCACGAAGACGGAAGGAATGAATAATTTCAAACGCTGAGACACAGTTTAAATATTCGTAATAATTTTTATTTTTCATATACTATAAATATTATTATCCAAAGCGTAACTAACCTAATAATTCACGTTTAATATTTGAATATTGATTATAAATCTTACACTAGGTGTTTATCGCATCATATTTGTTATTTGACGCGTCTCGCTATGATATCATCGATGTAATTTAATGCAACAAAAATGCGTTTGCAATTTCACAAGCGCCGACGATTTTATTAGGTTTAGCGTAATCAAACGAATATTCGATGTTACAATATGTTCGAGCGATGACATCATCATCAATGTAATGATATGTCATGTGTCCAAGTAAATGATATAGAATGAGAAGATTTAGACGCACCGCGTCAACGCAAGCGATAACATGGACCGCGATTTGATAGAGTAAATGACCCAGTTAAATACTAGAGAACGTCGCATATAAACAATAATGCGATGAGCTCATAAAATCTTTGGAAGAGCAGAGTCATGTCAAACGCCCGCGATTATCGATTGGCAAGAAAAAATCAGTGATCATATGTATCGCGAGGCTCGAGAGTTTGAAGGATTCGGTACGTGGACGATTCGTGCATGTGGATGCCGAATATGGATTTCGATGGCGCGATTTCGAAACAGCGTTCGAGAATCGTATATTGAGAGGCGCGATGATAAATTCTATTCATCGAGTCATGACGGTTTTTAAAAGACATTGGCGACACAGTGCTCGAGCGAGTGCGAGACACGTGTAGAAAGATACGGCAGTGTGAAAGTGAACATGTGTTCAACGGTGAGTTTGTAGCGGGCGATAAACGCACCAATAAAATTGCTAATAAGTATCGCCATCCAAAACTTTGAACTTCTTCGAACAACAAATGTGTGCGAGTAGTATGAGCGACACGTCATCAAGCTCTTCTTGACATCACTGGATGAATTTCAGGAACGTGACAGCGGGTGAGCATCGTCACGAATTCTCAATTTGATAATGAATGTTAATAAGAACAATCCAATGCGCGTGAGATGTCATTTCGAGATGTCGCAAGAAATTATACTTAGAAAGAAAGAGATGCTTAACGTGCATTCGATGGACAATGCATGCTTCGCGTGGTCGGTGATAGCCACTCTATATCCAGTTAAAAGTCACGTGGATAGAAAATCATTCGCATTATACTGTGTTGAATCTCGCAGACATTCAACTTTCGATAACGTTCGAAGACATTTCGTAATTCGAAAATCTCAACAACATATCGATCAACGTGTATAGCATCGAAGATAAGCAGATTCTTCCTCTACGGCTCACAGGCAAGATGGACAAACATGTCAATCTATTATATCTACAAGATTCACGCAACGACAGCATTAGACACTTTGTGTGGATAAAAGATCTATCCTGCCTTGTAAGATCACAAATTACCGGAAACGAAAATAGGAAATATTTTTGCGAACGGTAAGTATAAGAAAAGTTAAAAAACAATATTTAAAAAACAGTAAAAAGAAGTAGAAAAATGATTTCTCTATTTATTTGCAGGTGCCTTCATTACTTCAACGCAAAGTTGAAGATTCACAGCGAAAACTGTGGTAAGATGAACTGTGCCATTCGACTGCCGAGCGAAGACGACAAATGGCTCAAATTCGGCAACGAATTTGAGCCATTTGTCTATAACAAGCAGAAACGAGTGCCATTCATCGTATATACGCTGATCTGGAATGCATCTTGCGGAAGACGGAATTCGATAAGAAAGATGCGTCGTCATACGCATATCAACAGAAGTATTCATCACAAGATACTATGCGCGATGCTCGTACAACGACGCGTTATCATCGTATCGATTCCGTCGCGATAACGATTGGTTCGTGTGGTTCGAGTAGCAACTTCAAGACTTGGTGTATCGCGTGAAAAATTTGGTATCGACTTACGTGCTCATGGAAGCATTGTCGAAACAACAATGGGAGGTGTACCGTAGTGTGCCGCGGTATTACATCTGCGAGAAACCGTTCGCACCGGACGACACGCGAGTCCTTGATCATTATCATCTCACCGGGCGATACTATGATTCAGCGCATGCAAATTGCAATTTTAATTATAAAAATTCATTCTATATTCCGATTGTATTTCATAATTTATCGGACTACGATGCACACTTTGTAATTAAAGAAATCGCTGCGACATATGATGGATATGTAGAGGATGAATATATAGATGTACTGTCGATAACAAAAGAAAAATACATTTTCTCTTGTTTACGAAACATGTTCAAGATATCACCGAAAAAGAATCTCGAAATTGCGTCAAATTACGATTTATTGATTCGTACAAGTTCCTTAGTACTAGAAAATCTAGCGTCATATCTCGATAAGGATAAATTAAAAATTGTACGTTCGGAATTTTCAACATTATCAGACGAAAAATTTGAATGAATACTCATATTTTTGTATGAAATACGTTGACTGCATCGAAAAATTGGATGAACGATGCTTGCGGTGATTGCGATTACGCTCACGCCGCGAATGTGTGGAAGCGATTCTTAATTCGAATGTTCGATGAATACAGATCTACTTGAAAACCAATATCTTGTTATTGGCCGATATTTTCGAAAATTTCCGCAATAGTTGTGTCGCAAATTATGATCTCGATCCTGCACATTGCCTGGTTTCACGTGGGACGCAATGTTAAAACATACGCATATAAGATTTGAGTTGATCACTGACATTAATATGATCATCGAGCGCGGTATATGCGATGGCCTTAGTGTTCCGGAATTAGATAATAACGGCAGACTAATAATAAGCGTTCGTATGGCTCATCGAAACTATCGTCATATTTAATGTACTACGATTAATAATGTACTGTTAACAATTTATACGAGTAGGCGATATGTCAACCATTGCCATATGCCAAATTTCGATGGATCCAAGACGCTTTGACGAACTTTGACGTAAGCGCGACTGTTCCGGATTCGCCACCGGTTACATTCTCGAAGTCGATCTCGAATATCCACATCTGAACAATCGACATGCTGACCTGCCTTTCTGTCCGATATGCGATAAGCTATCCGGCAAATGTGAAGATGAATTTCTAGGGACGCTATAAATAAGCAGCGTTACGTCATTCACTACCGAAACTTGCAACAATGTACTCGTCACGGTCTTCACGTGACAAGGATTCATCGAGTACAATTTGCTCAATCTGCCTGGCTTCGTAAGTACATTGAACTTAATACACAGTTTAGAACTCGCACTAAAAACGATTTCGAATAAAAATTATACAAATTAATGAACAATGCAGTATTCGATAAAACTATGGAAAATGTTCGAAATCGCGATGTAAAATTAGAAACAAAATGGGACAGTATGACATAAAGGCAATGATCGCCAAACCGAATTTCCACAATCATAACGTTTTTGCGAAAAATTTGATCGCCATTGAACTGCGCAAATCGACTCGAGATGAAGTTCAACAAGCCGATTTATGTAGGTATGTGCATACTAGAAGTAGTAATTCTATGGGAGTTCTAATTTGGGAACTCCAAGGGGAATGCGGAGCTCGAGAAATTCTTTGGAAGTGAGGATATGACGTTATGCGAAGTGTAAGACATCACAGATTTTGGGGACTGCAGTCACGTACAAGTAACAAAACATCACAAAAAAGAGAATATTGCTATGAACAAAAAACAACACAAAAAATAAATAGTTGTAAAACGAAAAGTTATAAAGACTATTCGCCAGTATATGCTCCAACCGGTCAAGATATGGCATAATGTTTTTCTAGAAACAACATTTATTAATTATTTTAAATAAATACGACTAAGTTTCATAATTAATCGATTGAATGAGTCAACATCTGGCTGCTATCGAAATCGATGATATTGAAACGTAATGTCTCCCTCCCTTGATAATAGAGCCTTGATCATTGATTCTTTTTTTTAGAAGGGGACATGACAATCGAACATATTTTTGCAATGTGTTTCAAGGTAAAGTAAAAATGTAAATTTAAATGAAACTCGATATTGAGAATTATATTTTCATAAATTTTTATGAGGATGGAGCGTTTTTTGAAGCATACTTTGAAAATGAGCGCATAATACTCTACTCTGAAAAGAGGGAGTTACAGACGAAAATAAATTCAGTCTAGAAATGTGCCAGATTATAATACGTTGAAATTTTAAAGAGCGAATTCTTACTGTTAATTAATCATTGTAAACATGGATCGAGATTTCAGTCAAGTAGCGCTGAGTTTCCAAAATATAGAATTTCCTATAACATTAAAAGACGTAACGAAATTTCAATGACGTGTCCATTAATGTATACGGTATCGAGGGACAGAAAACGTTAAATGTTCTCCCGATACAATCGCTGATGACAAAAAGGAGAAACATGTCAGTTTACTATATTTGAAGATCCGTGAGACGATGTGAGCCATTTTGTATGGATCAAGAATCTGTCTCGGCTCATGAGCTTGCAATTGAACATCATGATCAAAAGTATATTTGCGATCGGTAAGTATATGATTAATAAAAGCGAATTTTTCTTTAAAAAAAAATTATTTATTTTTATTTGCAGCTATTTACATTATTTTCATTCCAACGAGAGATTGCAGTCACACATAGTAGATTGCCGACGGATAAACGATTGCGCTATCCGACTACCGAGCGAAGACGACAAGTGGTTCAGTTTTATCAACTATAATAGAAAGGAATGAGTTCCAATTGTCGTTTACACTGATCTAGAATGTATCCTCGAAAAAATTAATAGCGATCAAGAAATATCTATGCACACGTATCAACATCATCATCAAGTATTTAGCATAGGATACTATGCTATTCGTACCACGATTCGCTATCAAAATATCGATCATCGCGATCCTGATTGCGTTTCATAATTCATCAAAAAACTGAAAAGTTTAGCGTAAAAAAAATGTTAGCATTTAATGCCCCCATCGAAACTTTGTTGAGCGAACAGTGGGAAACATTACGCAGCGCGACGAATTGTCAAATGTTCGAAAAGCCTTTTAACGACGATAATCGAGTAAGTGATCATTATAATTTAATTGATCCTTACAGTAGTCCCGCGCAATCAAATTGCAATTAAATTATAAAAACTCGTATTTTATTCCCACAAGTTTTCCACAATTTATCAGGTTATAATTTACATTTTATTATAAAAAAAATAGCTACAGCATATGAAGACAATATAGAATTATTACCAATAACAAAGGAAAAATATATATTATACAAAAAAGTTAAAGATATCGTTGAAAGAACAACTTATCAAAGATAAAATTAAAAAAAATTTTTTTAATATTAAAAAAAATTTATTTGTTATTTTTTTCATTATTTAATATCTTTTTTTTAAT
>NW_017259252.1:720872-729611 GCF_001594045.1 Atta colombica
TATATATATATATATATTAGGTGTCTTGATTATCAAGTACGTCTTGACTACTTTCGCAACATGGGGTCGAGCATTGTCAGCGCTTCTCCTAATTATTTGAAGCGATAAAGCGCTTCGAGCGATTACATTTTTTCACTTTCGTGATTTCTTGAAGCGGTAAAATGTTTCGAGTAATTACATTTCATCTCTTTTCCTATATCGCGAAGCGGTAAACCGCTTCTCTTAATTACTTGAAGCGGTGAAGTGCTTCGAGTAATTACATTTTCTCTCTCTCTCTCTCTCTTTTTTCTTCGGATTATTTAGAACGGTAAAACGCTTTGAGTAATTCCTTCACTTTTCGGTCTCTACTATCACTAAAACAGATAACGTGCTTCTAGCCTTTCAATTCACCTCAATTATTTATTGGTGGTTTTTCTCCCTTTCCCCTCTTCTTCACTCATCCCAAAATGCATATTCCTATCAAATTTAAAGAAGGGAAATTTTTAACGTGATGAATTTAGATGATGAAATAGTATCGCCATCATGCAGATCGCAAGAAGCGAGCGAAGCTCGAAACGATCAAGAAAAAGGGGATTCCGATAATAGTAAAGATCCAATCGGGAATTTTCCTCTCGGAAGAGGCCCGCGCCCAACTGAATGGGAATATAGAGTTTGGTAGAGGCCATAGGAATCGTTGAATGGGAGGTTCCACCTTCAGCGATACCGGTCATGGATCTTATGTGGGACGATCCTTTCTTCCTTCCATCTCTAGACTTGGAATTTCCTTCCCCATCTTACTCTCCTTGATAGATACTTCTTGATAGATACCCCGTAATTCCTTCTCCCACCTTTTCCCCGCCTCTTCCGAAAACGATAGATCTCTCGAAGAGATTTTTCAATCTATTCAATAGCTCGTCGAGTCAGCGAGGTCCTCTCCCTTTTTGATTACATCATCACCTCGTTTTACATAAACAGAAAACCTAATTATTAGTTTAATCTTAGATTTTTCTATTGTAGCGTATACACACATATATATAAATACATATATACATATATACATATACATATATATCAAAAGTAATTTTAGATTTTTCTATTGTTAGCGTATACACTCACTGGATTATAAGCGCGATCGTGTGACAATTTCAAAACAATATTTGGAGATGTTTCAACGTAATCCAGATGAATTTCTGCGTCGATTCATTACTATGGACGAAACATGGTTCCATTACTTCACACCCGAGACGAAGGAACAGTCAAAACAATGGACTTTACCGGAAGAACCAATTTCGAAGAAGGCGAAGACCATAAAGTCGGCTGGTAAAGTGATGGCCACAGTTTTTTTGGGATGCACGCGATATAATTCATATCGATTATCTTTCTTTGAAGCAAATGATCAATGGCAATTATTAGCAGCCTTATTGGATCATTTCAACAACATTTTAAAGAAAAAATATTCCCATTTGGAGAAGAAGAAAGTACTCTTCCATCAAAACAATGCACGGGTCCTGCACCTATGGCCAAATTTGACGAATTCCGCGACGAATTCCTTTCCCATCCAGCATATTCGCCAGATTTAGCCCCCTGCGACTATTTCTTATTTTCAAGCCCGAAGAAATGGTTCGGAGGAAATAGATTCACCACCAGAGAGCAGCTCATCGCCGAAACAGAGGCTTATTTTGAAGGGTTGGACAAATTATATTATTCGGACGGCTTGAAAAAATTGGAGAATCATTGGATCAAGTGTATTGAGCTGAAAGTAGACTATGTTGAGAAATAAAAATGAATTGATAAAAAAAAATGTGTTTTACTATGTTTGTCTAAAAACTTATTAATTTGTCCTCATATTTTCAGACATACGTTTATACGTATAATATTACGTATTTACATTTATATATACGTTTATATATGTATGATTAAACATATACTTGAACATACGTACATATGAACGTACATATGTAACACATACGCCCTTACCATTTAGAGGCCATATTTGGGAAGAAAGTGGCCGGATTTACCATTTAGAGACCATATTTGGGAAGAAAGTGGACGGAATTACCGTTTAGAGGCCATATTTCGGCCGAAAATGGCCAGATTTACCGTTTAGAGGTCTTATTTGGGCCGAAAGTGACCGGATATTGACCTAAAGTGGCCGGATTTACCGTTTAAAGGCAATATTTGGGCCGAAAATAGAAGGATATTGGTCGAAAGTTGCTGGATTTAACGTTTAGAGGCTATATCACATCGAAAGTGGCAGTATTTACCGGTTATAGGACTTATCTGGGCAGAAACTTACAGGATTTATCGTTAAGAGGCCATAACTAATAAGAGGACGAAAGTGGCTGAATTTACTGTTTAGCGGCCATTTCTGGGACGAAAATGGATGGATTTACTGTTTATAAGACATATCTGGGCAGAAAGTAGCATTATTTACCATTTAGTGTACAAATCTGGGCCGAAAGTGACCGGATTTACCGTTTAAAAGACATATCTGGTCCGAAGGTGACAAGATTAACCGTTTCGCGGCCATATATCCTCTAAACGGTAAATCCTGCCATTTACGGCACATGTATGTTCTCTTTCGTCACAAATATGGCTTCTACTACACTTTCTGCCCAGATATGTCTTCTTAACTATAAATCAAGCCACTTTCGATATAAGGCCAGATAAGGCCTCTAAACTGTAAGTTGTTCACTTTCGGGCAAATATGGCATCTAAACCATAAATCCACTTTCGGCTCTGATATAGCATCTGAACGGTAATTCCGCCACTATCGATTCAGATATGGCCTCTAATTGGCCATTTTCTGCTCAGATATGACATCTAAATCCGGTCATTTTCGGACCAGATATGTCTTCTAAACAGTAAATACGGCCACATTTGGGGTTATATGGCCTCTAAACGGTAAATCCGGTAACATTCTACCCAGATATTGCATCTAAACGTTAAATCCGCCCACTTTCGATCTAGACATGTCCTCTAAATAGTAAATCCGGTCAACATCTGCCCGGATATGAACTCTAAACGATAAATCCGTCTACTTTCGACCAAGACATATCCTCTAAATTCGGCCACTTTCTGCCTATATATACGGCCTCTAAACGGAAAACTCTGCCACTTTTGCCCCAGAAACGTCATCTAAACGGTAAATCCAGTCATTTTCTGCCCAGATGGCACCTAAACGGTACATCCGGTCCAGATATGTCCTTTAAACGATAAATTCGGCCACTTTCGGCTCACATATGGACACTAAACGGTAAATCCGGTAAGTTTCTGCCACGATAATCACTATAAACGGTAAATACTGCAACTTTCGTGTGCGTGATATGGCGTCTAAATGGTAAATCCGGTCAATTTCGTCCAAGATTTGGCCTCTAAATGGAAAAATCGTCTACTTTCGGTCCAGATATAGCACCTAAATGGTAAATCCAGCTACTTTCAGATATGGCCTCTAAACGGTAAATCTAATCTCTTTCGGACCAAATATGGCTTCTAAACAATAAATATATCCATTTTCGTCCAAGATAAGACCTCTAAATGATAAATACGTCCATTTACAATCCAGTCACATCCTCTAAACGATAAATCCAGCCACTTTCGGTCAAGATATGGCCTCTAAATGGAAATTTAGACCACTTTTTTCCCATATATGGCAGCTAAATGGTAAATACAGCCACTTTCGGCCCAGATATAGCATTTGAACGATAAAGCCCGTAAATTTCGATCAAGATATTGCCTCTATACGATAAATCCAGCCACTTTCTAACCTGATATGGCCTCTAAATGGTAAATTCTATCACTTTGGCACAGATAAAGCCTTTAAATGGGTTTTCGTCCACTTTCGGCCCAGATATGTCATCTACGCGGTAAATCCGTCGACTTTCGAAATAAATATGGCCTCTAAACCGTAAATACGACCATTATTGGCCTAGATATGGCCTGTGGACTGGATTTACCCTTTAGAGAACATATATGGGCCGAAAGTGACGAGATTTTCCATTTAGAGTACATATCTGGAAAGAAAGTAGACTAATTTTCCGCTTAGAGGCCATATCTGGGTCGAAAGTGGATGGATTTACAGTTTCAGGCCATATCTGCTGAAAGGGGCCGCAATTACCGTTTAGTTGCCATTTCTGTGCCGAAAGTGGCCGGATTTACCGTTTAGAAGTCTCATCTGGACTGAAAGTGATCGGGTTTACCTTTCAGAGGCATTATTTGAGTCGAAAGTGGCCGGATTTATCGTTTAGAGGTCATATCTGGGCCGAAAGTCAACGGATTTACCATTTAGTAATATCTGGGCCGAAAATGGCCAGATATACCGTTTAGAGGACATGTGTCACTCGATAGTGGACGGATTTACCGTTCATAGGTTATATCTGGGACGAAAATGGTCGGATTTTCCGTTTAGAGACCATATATGGGCCGAAAATGGCAAGATTTATCATTTAGAAACCATATCTAGGCCGAAAATGGCTGGATTTTCCCTTTGGAGACAGTATCTGACCCAAAAGTTGACAGATTTTCTGTTTAGAAGCCATATCTTGTCCGAAAGTGGTTGAGGAGCCACATCTGGGCCGAAAGTGGTCGCGGTTACCGTTCAGAAGCCATATCTGAGTCGAAAGTGGTCGGATTTACCGTTTAGTGGACATATCTGACCGAACGGACTTACAGTTTAGAGCCCATACTTGGACCGAAAATGGCTTGGTTTACCGTTTAGAGGCTGTACCTGGGCCGATTGTGATCGAATTTAACGTTTAGAGGCCATATAGAGACAGAAAGTGCCTGGATTTACCGTTCAGAGGCCATATTTTAGCAAAATTTGGCTGAATGAACTATTTAGAGGCATTATCTGAACGGAATGTGGTATTTACAGTTCGAAGGCCATATCTGGGCCAAAAGTGGCCGGATTTATAGATTAAATGTCATATCTGCGTCGAAAGTGGCTGGATTTGTAGTTTAAATGTCATATGTGGGCCGAAAGTGGCCGGGTTTATCGTTTAGATGCCATATCTGGTCCGGAAGTGGCGGGATTTACCGTTTAGTAACCCTATCTGGACCGTAATGACGAGAATTTGGCTCGTAAACTGACATTTTCAATCGAGAATAACTTTATGATGCAGACATAAATCGACTAATGTTTCTATGGAGTTATGTTGACAAATGCCCAAATTTATTGATGTCTATGATCTATTTATTTCGACCACCACTTATCGCTAAAGCCATCTATAGGAAAACGGCGGAAGCAAAGTTGTACATCTAATATACATAAATTAATCTCTTCAATTACTATTTCTAAAATACCGTTATACTATTTTTATTCTTTTCCTATCCCCTACTTACTAATCCCTTCCTATAAAAATACAAATATAAACTTGAATATCAAACTAAAAATCATAAAATTTAAAATAAAATAATCTTTCAACATAAATATATTAACTGATACCGCATTCAAGGTAATATCCCACGTATTAAATTAAAAATACTATCAAATTAATATACAACCACGATCATCATAATCCAATTAAATTAGTAAATATTCTCACTATTAAATACATAAAAAAAAATAATCATATCATACTATAAAAATCAACAATAAAAAACTATAAAAATCAAAGCAACACCCCTCTAAAATACTCCACAATAAACCCTGGTACTAACTCTGACTCAACAAAATCTATCGGCCTATGATTCAATCCCGCTGACACTCTTACAAAAAATACTAAAAATAATGGACTTAACATGCCATTTCACAAAATTCAAAAAAGAATATCTTCTCCTTAAAATTATAAAAACCAAAGAAATTATTATTAAACTAATCGCATATGATGAAGTTTGTGAAATAGCTTGCAATTAAAGCCCCAATTAAAGAATATATAGAATTAGAAAGTCACTCTATGAACATAAACAATCAATAAATGTTAAAAATAATTAAAATTTAAAAATAATTAAAAAATAATTAAAATTTATAAAGAATAATTTAAATAATAAATATTTGTAATATATCCTTTCAGTCCAGATATGGCTACTAAACGGTAAATCCATCCACTTTAGGTCCAGACATGGCATGTAAATCCGACTACTTTCGTCCCAAATATGGCCACTAAACGGTATATTCTATCACTTTGACACAGACATGACCTCTCAACGGTAAATCCGTTTTTCCACTTTCGACCCAGACATATCGTCTAAGCGATAAATACGGCCACATTCAGTCCAGATATGGCTCAAAACACGATAAATCCAGCCACTTTCAGACCAGATATGACTACTAAACGGTAAATCCACATACTTTCAACCCAGTTATGGCCTCTAAATGGTAAAGTAACTTTCGGCCCAAATATTTCATCTAAACGGTAAATCCGTCCACAATCGTTGCAGATATGGCTTTTAAACGGAAATTTAGACAAGTTTCTACCCAGATATGGCCTCTAAACGGTAAATCCGGACTGTTTCGGCCCAGATATGTAAACTAAACGGTAAATCTCCTCACTTTCAGCTTAGATATGGCCTCTAAACAATAAATCACGCCATAATCGGACAAGATATAGCCTCTAAGCGGTAAATCCGGCCACTTTCGTTCCAGATATGGCCTCTAAACGGAAATTTAGACCACTTTCTACCCAGATATGGCCTCTAAACTGTAAATCCGGTAACTTTCTGCTCATCAGTGGCCGGGTTTACCGTTTGGAGGCCATATAATGCCGAAAGTGGCCGCATTATCGTTTATAGGCAATATTATTTGGGCAGAAAGGAATTACCGTTTAGAGGATATGTCTGTTTTGAAATTGAATGTTTTGAAACGGATTTACCGTTCAGATGCTATATCTGGACCGAAAATGGCAGTGTTTATCGTTTAGAGGCCATATGTAGGCAGAAAGTGGCAGGATTTATCATGTATATCTGGGCCATATCTGGGCCAAATGTGGACGCATTTACCGTTTAGAGGCCATATCTGAGATGAAAGAGACCGGATTTACAGTTTAAAGGCCATATCGGAAAGAAAGTGATCGGACTTTCCGTTTAGAGGCAATATCTGAACTGATAGTGACGGGATTTACAGTTTAGATATAATATCTGGTCCGAAATTGGACGGATTTACAGTTTAGATATCATATTTGGGCCGAAAGTGGCCGGGTTTACCGTTTTTGTTTTCATTTCTTGATTGAAACTGGACGGATTTAACATTTAATGGCCATAACTTGGCCGAAAGTAACTTGATTTACCGTTCAGAGGCCATATCTGATTCGAAAATAGACGGATGTACCATATAGATGCCATATCTGTGCCAAATGTGGCCTGATTTTCCATTTAAAGGTCATAACTGGGTCGAAAGTAAGCGGATTTAACGTTTAGAGGCCATATCTAGGCAGAAAATCGCCGGATTTATCGTTTAGAGGCCATATTTCCTTCGAAATTGACCAAATTTACCGTTCAGAGAATATCTGAACAGACACTGGACGGAATTATCGTTTAGAGGCCATATCTGGGCCGAAAGTGGTCAGATTTATCATTTAGATGCCATATCTGGACCAAAAGTGGCTGCATTTACCGTTTAGAAGTCATGTTTGTGTCAAAGTGATAGAATATATCGTACAGTGGCCATATCTGGGACGAAAGTGGTCAGATTTACCGTTTACATGTCACGTCTGGGCCGAAAGTGGACGAATTTACGGTTTAGAGACCATATCTGGGCCGAAAGTGGCCGGATTTAGTGTTTAGAGGTCACATCTGGGATGAAAATGGATTTCTTGTTTATAGGACATATCTGAGCAGAAAGTGGCCTAAATTTCCGTTTAGAGTGGATGGATTTACCGTTTAGTAACCATATTTGGGTCGAAAGGATATATTACAAATATTTATTATTTAAATTATTCTTTATAAATTTTAATTATTTTTTTAACATTTATTGATTATATATTTATGTTTATAGAGTGATTTTCTAATTCTATATATTCTTTAATTGGAGCTGTGCGACAAACTATTTCACAAACTTCATCATGAGATTAGTTTAATTGTAATTTTTTTGGTTTTGATAATTTTAATGGAAAGATATTCTTTTTTGGATTTTATGTAATGGCAAGTATATATATGGGTAATGATAAGCTCATTATTTTTTGTATTTTTTGCAAGAGTGTTAGCTTGATTGAATCGTAGGCCCATAGATTTTGTTGAGTCAGAGTTAGTTCCAGGGTTTAATGTGGAGTATTTTAGAAGGGTGTTTGCTTCGATTTTTATAGCTGAGTATGATATCATTATTTTTTTTATGTATTTAATAGTGGGAATATTTACTAATTTAATTGGATTATAATGATCGTGATTGTATATTAATTTGATAGTATTTTTAATTAATTTAATACGTGGGGTATTACCACGAATATAAGTATTATTGAATATCGGGATTAGCATTTTTAGTTGATAGATTATTTTGGGAAATGAGGAAAATTAAAAATTAAGATGTATTTGTATTATATGATAAAAGTTAGGGGGTAGTTTAATGTAAATTAAAATATTTGGGAAAATTAAGATAAGTTGAGTGAGGAGTAAAGAGGTTAGGGTTATATTATATGTATATATGATATTGTTATTGTAAAATTATTCTATAGTTAAAATAGATAAATAAAAATATATGATGCGCAGTTTGGTGAAATTAGGATAATTAGTAAAAGTAAAAATAATATTGGTATATAATAATAAATTAATAGAAAATTTAAATTTCTTTAATATGTTTTCAAAACATAAACTTATTCAGGATCATTAATT
>NW_017259252.1:729719-731331 GCF_001594045.1 Atta colombica
TAATGGAAATTATTATTTGTAAATTAAAAATAATAAAATATAGTTAATAGCTAATAAATAATGTAATAAATTATGTATAATTAAAGAGTTAATTAGGTTAGAGAGGTTTAATAGAATAGGGTAAGATAAGGATAAGGTTTAAGTTTTAAGGGGCTTAAGTTTTAATGCGCGAAGAGAGGAAGATGGGAGTTAAGGGGCTGTTTAAGAATGTGATTTAAGTAATTATTTAGTAATTACTAGTTGGGGGGAAAGATAAAGAATAAGAAATTTATAAATAAATAATAAATTTTTATATTTTATAGTTTAGGGGCAAGAGGGCAAAAAAGAAGAAATAAATTATAGTAAAGATTTGACTCATAAGGATATATGAATCCTCAATTAATTGGGCGCCTGCTCAAGTTAAGAGAATAATTATATTAATAATTATTCAAAATATTAGTTGATAGAATTATATTAGTAGATAGAATTATACATGAAGGATGAGAGTAAATAGATTTAATGAGGTGAAGGGTATATAAAATTAAAATTAATTTAGTAATGTCAATTACTAAAGTTTATTAGGGTTAGACCGGAGAATAACACAGGCAAAAGGAAGTATCATTCAAGTTGAATATGGATATGTGTGCTAAACGATTAGCAGGAGTAAAATTATCACAGTATCTGAATATATAAGGGTATTGAAGGATAATAAGAAGAAAAATAGATAATATAACATTAAAATCTAATAATAGACTTTTAAAGGTAAAGTAGTGGTGGAAGTGGGGGTGGAATGGGATTTTATAAAAATCTCTATTTGTTCCCGTAAGATTTGAAGATCCTGTAAGATGTAAAAAGAATAGATGGAATATAATAAATAAAAGCATAATGAATGGTAGAATGAAGTGAAAGGAGAAAAATCGGTTTAATGTAGATTTATTAATTGAAAATCCACTTCAAATTTATATGACTAATATATTTCCAATATACGGGATAGTTAATATAAGATTAGTAATTACTGTAGCTCTCCAGAATGATATTTGTTCTCAAGGGAGTACATAGCCAAGGAAAGCTGTACCTATTGAAAGTCAGAAAATTGTTACACCAGATATTCAGGTATATGTTAAGTTAAAAGAATTGTAATAAATATTTCGTTCAATGTGTAGGTATTCAGATAAAGAAAAAAGAAGCTCCATTTATATGGATATTATGTATGATTCAGCGATTAGGTACATTTTGGATAAATGAATGATTCTATTGAAGGCAATTGAAATATTAGGTAATGAATTGAGAGAAAAGTCCCCTGATGATTTGAATTAAGAGAAAAATATCAAGTAAGAAACCGAAGTTTCATCAGTAGGAGATATTAATGTATGAGGGAAGATTAATTAGAGAGTGGTTAATTATTTTAGTAATTTTTTTCATATTTTTATTTTAATAGATGTAAAAAGTAAGGAAAATAACATTTTTAGAAATGAAGGGGTATTTCATATAATATAGGAAATTGTATTGATTTTATTATAAGATATAAAGAAAAATATAAATTGATGATAATATTATTAAAATAATAAATATTGTAAAATATAATAATTAAATAAGATAGAGGATTTTATATATAATTTAATAATTAATATTA
>NW_017259252.1:733037-733944 GCF_001594045.1 Atta colombica
ATATTATTAATTTCATTTCCATTATTAGTTTATATTTTTAATATAGTTTATATTTTAAATATATATACATATGGGATAACTGTGAAGTTTAGATTAATAGTGAGAATTATAGGTAGTTACAATTTTACTTTTTGAGGATTTTTAATAATTTATATTTTCATTTTTATTAAAATATGTATTTATTTATTTCATGTTTGATTACCTAAGACCCCCTTGTTGAAGCCCCGATGTACGGGTTAATAGTTTTAGCTGGCGTATTATTAAAAATAGGAAGGTATGGGTTAATTCGATTAATAGAGATATATTATAAAGTTGGAGTTAAATATGGATATATTATTTTTAGAGTAGGAATTATTGGGAGAATTATTGTAGGAATTTTGTGTTTTGTTCAGGTTGATATAAAAAGAATAGCTTATTCATCCGTAGTTCATATAAATTTAATGTAATGTAGGTTAATAACTTTTTATAAAGTAAGAATATTAGGAAAGTATGTAATGTTAATTTCTCATGGATTGTGTTCTTCAGGGATATTTTATATAGTAAATTTATATTATGAGCGATCGGGGAGGAGGTTATTATTTTTAAATAAGGGTATAGTGAGAAATTTATCTACAGCTATTATATGGTGATTTTTATTTTGTATTATAAATTTTTCTTTTCCTTTGTCATTAAATTTTATTGGGGAAATATTAATATTAATAAGAATTGTAAATTGAGATATTAGGATAATAATATATTTAATATTGGTTTGTTTTTTTAAGAGTGCTTATTCGTTATACTTATTTTCATATGTTTATCATGAGAAAAATATTTATAATGAAAATAAGATTTATGATTCAAGTTTAAAAGAGTACATGATTTTAGTTATACATTTTTTTCCTTTATTAATATATTTTTAAAATTTAAT
>NW_017259252.1:734439-736449 GCF_001594045.1 Atta colombica
TTTCTATATTATTTATTAGATTTATTATATTAATTTCTTCAATAATTATATTATATAGACTAACTTATATGAATATGGAGAAGTATATTAATTGGTTTTATTATTTATTGTTATTATTTATTTTATCTATAGTTTTAATTAATTCTAAAGTAATTAATTCTAACGTTATTAGGATTTTAGTTGGTTGAGATAGGTTAGGGATAGTATCATATTGTTTAGTTATTTATTATCATAATTAAATATTTTATAATTCTGAGATAATTACGGTGTTATTCAATCGAATTGGAGATGTAGGAATTTTAATAGCAATTAGAATAATGATGATAGTTGAGAGGTGAGATTTAGTAATATTTAAGGGTGGATTGGATTTAATATTAATAACATTAACTACCATTACTGAAAGGGCTCAAATTCCTTTTTCTGTGTGATTGCCCTTAGCTATAACTGCTCCAACATCTGTATCAATTTTAGTACATTCTTCAACTTTAGTAACTGCGAGAGTGTATTTAATAATTCGTTTTAATAGTTTTTTAATAGAAACAAATGTAAGAGTAGTTTTAAGTTCTATTTCTATTTTAACTATATTTATATCAGGAGTTATAGCTAATTTTGAGAATAACTTTAAAAAAATTATTGCATTGTCAACTTTAAGGAAGTTAGAATTAATAATAATAATTTTAAGATTTAGGATAATAGGATAAATTATTATCATTTATTGGTGCATGCAATTTTTAAGTCTGTTCTATTTATGGCTGCTATATATAAGGGCTGTAATTCATTTAATAAAGAATACTCAAGATATTCGATTGTTAGGAAATTTAAATGACGTGATTCCTAACGTAATAATAAGATTATTGATTTCTAGGACTTTAAAATGAATGCCCTTTATGGCTGGATTTTATAGAAAAGACGTGATTATAGAAATTATGTATGGGAGAAAAGGATTAAATATATTTATGTATATAATGTATATAATGAATTAGAAATTCATTTTTATTTACTTCAAATAGAAGGTTAGATATTCAATGATATTAACAATAATATACCTCTTATTTGGTTTTAGTTAAGATTGGTGAATTTGTAAAGGAGGGGATTGGAAGGAAAGGAAATATGGGAACATACAAGTTAAATATGATTAATGATAGAATAAGTAATAGTATTTTTAAGGGTAATAGATTGAAGAAATAAAATTTATTTATTTATTAATTTGTAATAAGAGATTAAAGTAGAATAATAATAAAAAAAAATTCTTAGGTTTATAAAGTTAAATCAATAGTTTAATTCGAAGTTAAAGTGTTAAATATTACTTTAAGAATTATTATGAAAGAGTGATGTAGGTTAATTATAAAAATGATTATTATGGGATAGGTTTTAGCTGTAAAGTGCGTCTGTAGAATGTTGAGGAGGAAGGGGATAAGATTTTAGGGGATTGATTATAAATAAAAGTAACTATTATTTTAATATATATATAGTAAATATTATTTTTTAATGCAATTAAAATGTTATATATTAACTAATATCCTTTTGTTAATAGAAAAAAAGTTTTGATTAGATTTGCTATAATTTATTAAGAGAGTAGTAAAAGTTTAGTTTAGTTGAGGGGAAAAGGGGGAAAAATTTTCATTATTAATTTACACTGTTTTTCAATCGAGGGAGTATTGATTATATTCAATAAAAAGGCCAATATTACAAATTAGAATGAATAGAAATGTAAATGTGTAAGAAATAATAAAGGGATTAAAATTTATTGAGATAAAAATTAATGGAAGAAGAAGAGCAATTTCAATATCGAAAATTAAGAAGATTAGTCTAATAATAAAAAATTGGGCTCTAAAAGGTAATCGAGCCTTAGATGATGGGTTAAATAAATTCAAATGTGGATATTTTTTCTTTATTTAAGTTAGTTTTTTGGAGATAATAAAGTTAATAAAAAATAAGATGGAAGATAAGATAAATAAAAGAATGATGAATCAAATAATATTTATGATTATTTATATTAATTTACTTAAA
>NW_017259252.1:740433-741987 GCF_001594045.1 Atta colombica
AATAAAAATAATTTTTTATATGGTGAAATATGTAACATATTTATATATATTAAGAATAATTTATTTTTTGAGATAATTAAATTATAAGTGAAACTAGGATTAGATACCTTATTATTATAAAATAAAATTAGAAAAATTAAAAAATAAATGTGAATCGTTAAATTTAAATAATTTGGCGGTATTTCAAAAAGTTAGAGGAACTTGTTTTATAAATGATAGTCCACGATAGGAAAGTCTTGATAGAAATTTTATGTATTGTTATTTAAAAATTATTTTATAAGAAGTATAATTGATAAATTGTATTAATTTTAAAATTTGATTTCTAATCAAAATGTAGAATTGTTAAATAGGAATGAGTTACATTTTAGTGAATAAAAAAGTATTTTAAAAGCTTTAAATATTTTGAATATGTAAGATTTAATAGTAAATGGCATCCTTGATAAGTAGCTTCACGAAAAACATTTCGTCATCATAAATAGATACAAATTATAGTACCTGGATTGAGAGTGAAAAAATAGGAGTGTAAAAATTATGGAATCATCTAACAGTACAAAGTAGGTTAAAAATACTAAAAATACTAAAAAAAATAATCAGAGATCAGGGACTAGGGGTAACTAAATGGAAGGGGTGGTTATGATTAAGATTTGACATAAAATTAAAAATTAGAAATAGAGATTGATATTATTTATTAAGTTCCTCTACTACTTATAAGGTTGATAAAAAGGAGAATGTAAACTTGAAGCTTATAGATACTGAAATTTCAAGGATATAAAGTAAAATTTGAGTGGAAATTAAAATGAAAAGTATAAATGAATTAGAAATATTTAAATCAGAGGAACCTAGAAGAGTTAATAGTAAGTGACCTGCAATTATATTTGCAGTTAGACGAATAGATAATGATAAAGGGCGAATAATTAAATTAATTGATTCGATAATAACTATAAATGGTATTAGTATAATAGTATTAGTATAAAAGAAGTTCTGGATGGGTTAAATGGGTTAATAAGTTATTTAAGTAATTTATAATTCTGTATAATATTAGCCCCATTCAATTATATAATATTAGTCCCAAAGTCTAAGTGACATAGAATGACAAAATCTTATGTGACTTGAAGCAGTGAAGATCTAGGAGACAAGTCCTAGACAATTATTAAAAAAAAAGAAATAAGATAAGTCTTATAAAAATAATAATATTTGAAAAGAGTAATTAATTAAGATTTTAAATTCATTAAAAATATAATTAGTAAATAAATTTCATAAATATGTAATTCGGGATGATAAGAGTTAAAATTGTTAAGGGAAGTTGTTAAATAAGAAAATAAAAATATTTAATCAATTTAAGGATAAGTTGGAAAAAGTGGTAGAGTCAAAAACTGAAAAGAGATTTATTATCATAATAAATTAAAAAAAAATTTATGAGGTTTATATTGATGTTGAATTTTATTATTATTAGATTTATAGAATAAATTAGAGGGTGGTAATATAAAAGAATATATAAAAGAAATTAAAATAAATATTAATATACTTAAAAAAATTAATATAAAGATTCATATT
>NW_017259252.1:743498-746418 GCF_001594045.1 Atta colombica
TAACCCTAATCCCAATACACTCTCACAAACACTAAAAATTAAATAATAAACTAAATAAAATTCTATTCTTACTTCTACTATATATAATTATATTATAATACAAACTATTATTGATATATTTACTACTAACAACTCAATTATTATTAATATAATTAATATATGTTTATATATTAACACTAATAATATTTAAAAAATCAAAAAACTTGTATATAAATTATAATAGCTAAAAAAAGATTTTATAGTTTAATAATAAAAATATTAATTTTGTAAATTAAAGACATAAATTCTTCTAATTACAACAAATAATCAAAAAAACATATTCTCATATATACCTTTAATCTTCAAAATTAATATTCTGTCTCCTTAAACTATTTTTTGTCTTATCTCTTCTTTACCGATTTACCCAAACTCCCTCTTTTATTTATTTATTTTCTATCTATCCCTCTTCTACTTATGACTGAATTTTCTAATATTTTTTTATTAATTATCTTTTCTCTATTATTATTAATTACTTTGATTATACTAATTAATTCATTTAATATCAGTTCTATAATTATATTAATAATTTACTCCTTATTAATTTTTATTAATCTATTCTTCTGATCAAAAAACTACGTATATTCAATTATCTTATTCCTTACCTTAATTAGAGGATTACTTATTTTCTTTTTATATTTTACAAGATTAATCTCTAATATAAAAAAATAATTTTTACATTAAATCCATACTTATATTAACATTCTTAATAAACACAATCTTATTTTTCATTATAAGTATTACTACTTGCCCGACCTTTCTTACTAATAATAAATTTCACTTAATTTTCTTAAATTCTAATATTTCTAATATAAATTTTATTATCAACACTAACAAAAAAATATTCGAAAATATTTTAAACATCTATTTATATCTCTATAATAATTTTACCTTTCTTTGTATATTATTTTTTCTAATAGCTATATTTATAATTATTAAAATTTGTTGAATTAAATCCTCTTCTATATGAAAAATCAATTAAATTTCTTAAATAAAATAATAGCTATCAAAATATATTATTATAATATCTATTTTTCTTCTTATTATCCTTCAATATCCTTGTATATTCAGAGACCCTGATAATTTTACCTCTGCCATTCGTTTAGTCACATATACCCATATTTAACCTGAATGGTACTTCCTTTTTGCCTATGCTATTCTCTGGTCTATCCCTAATAAACTTTAGTAATTGCCCTTACTAAATCAATTTTAATTTTATATTTCACCACACTAAATCTATTTACACTCATCCTTCATGTATGTCCTATCTAATCAAATAATATATTGAATATTTATTAATACATTCTCTTAACTTGGGCAGACGCCTATTAATTGATGATCCATATATCCTTATTAGTCAAATCATTACTATAACTTATTTCTTATTTTTTGCCCTCTTGCCCCTAAAATATAAAATATAAAATATGAAAATTTATTACTTATTTATAAATTTCTTATTCTTTATCTTTCTCCACAAGTAGTAATAATTACTAAATAATTACTTAAATCACATTCTTAAACAACCACTAAGTCCCAACTTCCTCTATTATCAGATTATCTTAAAACTTAAACTTTTATCCTTACCTTACCCTATTCTATCAAACCTATCCAACCTAATTAATTCTTTTAACTATATCATTCAATTCCGGTCAAAAAATCGACCAATTCGAGACTAAATTTGGATTAAACTGAAACACTGTTTCTACACTGTTCATAAAAAATTACTCAATTCCGGGCAAAAAATCGTTTAATATCAGACAAAATTTGGACTGTTAAATTGAAAAATTAACCAATTCCGATTAAAAAATCGGTCAATTCCGAACAAAAAATCGACCAATTCGGGACTAATTATAGATATTAATCTAAAAAATGGAACACTTCTGTGAAAAAAATATGCCAATTCCAGTCAAAAAATCGAACAATACCATACAAAATTTGGACGTAAAATTGAAAAATTGACCAATTCCGAACAAAAAATTCGACAAAAAGTCGACCAATACCAGACAAAATTAGGACATTAAACTGAAAAAAATAAAAAATCTAATAAAAAAATTTGCCAATTCCGGCCAATCAATCGATCAATATCAGACAAAATTTAAACATTAAACTGAAAACTTGACTAATTCCGATCAAAAAATCGGTCAATTTCGGGCAAAAAATCGACCAATTAGGGACTAAATCGAAAATTAAACTCAAAATTTGTTCATTTCTGATAAAAAAATTGGCAATTTCGGTCAAAAAATCGACCAATACAAGACAAAATTTGGACGTTAAACTGAGAAATTTACCATTTCTATTAAAAAATATGCCAATTCTGGCTAAAAAATCGACCAATATCGGACAAAATTTGGATGTTTAACTATAAAATTAACCATTTCAGATAAAAAAAATGGTCAATTCCGGGCAAAATATCGACCAATACCAAACAAAATTTGGATGATAAACTGAAAAATTGATCAATTCCGATAAAATATTGATCAATTCGGGAAAAAAATCGACTAATACCGCACAATATTTGGAAGTTAAACTGAAAAATGGGAAATTTCAGTTCAAAAATCAGCAAATTTCGGTCGAGAAATTGACCAATACCAGACCAAATTGGGACGTTAAACTAAAAAATTAACCATTTCTTTTAAAAAAATATGTCAATTATGGCCAAAAAATCAGACAAATAGGGAACAAATTTGGACATTAATCGGAAAAATTGAACACTTCTTTTAAACAAATAAGCCAATTCTGGCCAAAAATTCGAAAAAATCGGGATCAAATTTGGACATTAATTTGAAATATTAAACATTTCTATTAAGTATATATGTCAAATCCGGTCAAAAAATCGAGCAATATCCCACAAAATTTAAACTTCAAACTGAAGAATCGATTATTC
>NW_017259252.1:746518-747510 GCF_001594045.1 Atta colombica
TCAAAAAATCGAGCAATATCCCACAAAATTTAAACTTCAAACTGAAGAATCGATTATTCTATTAAAAAAATATGCCAATTTCAGACAAAAGTAGATTAATTCCAAACAAAATTTTTAAACGTTAAACTAAAAAAATGTTCTATTACATAAATATTCCATATCCATCCAAAAAATTTACCATTATCAGACAAAATTTGAACATTAAACTGAAACAATGACAAAATCAGATAAAAAAATATGCCTATTCTTTTCAAATTTCGTGTAATATTTTGTCGATCTATTGGCAGGAATTGGCATATTTAATTAATAGAAATAGCCTATTTTTAAGTTTAAAGTTAAAATTTTGTCTGATATTGATCAATTTTTCAGTTTGACGTCCAAATTTTGTCTGGTATAAATCGATATTTTGAAAAGAATAGACATATTTTTTTATCTGAATTGGTCAATTTATCAGTTTAATGTTCATATTTTGTCTGATAATCGATTTTTTGACCGGAATTGGAATATTTATTTAATAGAAATGGACAATTTTTCAGTTAAACGTTCAAATTTTGTGTGATATTTTGTCGATACCTATTGGTAGGAATTGACAAATTTAATTAATAGAAATAGTCTATTTTAGTTTAAAGTTTAAATTTTGTCTGATATTTGTCGATCTTTAGACGGAATTGGCATATATATTTAATAGAAGCGTTCAATTTTTCTAATTAACGTTAAAATTTTGTCTGATATTGATCAATTTTTCAGTTTGACATCCAAATTTTGTCTGGTATAAATCGATATTTTGAAAAGAATAGGCATATTTTTTTATCTGTATTGGTCAATTTAATTGTCAGTTTAATGTTCATATTTTATCTGATAAAATAATGGTTGATTTTTTGACCGGAATTGGAATATTTATTTAATAGAAATGGATTTTTCAATTAAACGTTTAAATTTTGTCTGATATTTGTCGATTTTTAGCCGGAATTGGCATATATATTTAACAGAAG
>NW_017259253.1:0-19813 GCF_001594045.1 Atta colombica
TAAATATTTATTAAATATAAAAATATATTTATTTGGTACAAAAAACATTAATTTGATTTAACAATCACTTCTTTTTATTAAATAAATATTTATTTATTGTAAGTAAATGTTTTGTTGGCAAATATTTATTTAAGTTTAGGATATTTTTTCTCAGCGTGGAATAAACGTTATATCAATGTCACTTTTCTGACTGGGATTGCAAGCATCGATGTATCAATTGCTCACATAACTAATTGGCTAATTTAAAATAATATAATCTCATTGGTAAAACAGTTAAAAATTACTAGGAATCGATGTAAGTGATGTGTTATTTTGAACTATATGCAAGTGCGCCGCTCTTGCATCTTTGCGTTAATACTTAGCGATCGTTCAATTGACCAATCAGGATAAAGAAATTTATAAATGTACGTTTTATTAAAATTACGTTCATCCGTTTTTTATCATATGACAAATTTTTCAAGCGTGTCAATATTGGCTGCAGACAAAGAGATTCGAGAACCTCTATCCCGCAGCCAATCAACAGGCTTAAAAAGTTTGTTGTCGTACGATAAAAAACAGACGAATGTAATATTATATTAGACTTAAAGCAACTAACTGGTCAATCGAACTTTTTCGTGAAGTATTTGTGCAGCGTTCAGATCAATTCTTACATAACGCATAGCACAATGTATAGAACATAAGAGAATGAACCAATCAAAGTTCCTAGTAAATTTATATATGAAAGTAAGGTCGTTTCGACAATGAAATGATGTCGAAATATTGAGAACTTGTTGATATTTGATATTATTTCGATGTCGATCTAAAGTTTGACTTTATTTCAATGTCAGCTTTTCGACATTGATTAGACGTCGTATCAACTATACATTTCTGGGCAATGTAAGATTAATTCTAATTTCAGTTTAACTTTTTATCTTTTTTCAATTCTTACAGTTAAAAAAAGATAAAGTGTAAATTGAACTGAGATTAATCTTACATTGTTAAAACTGGATCTAAATTGAATTTAGTCATAGATTAGTTTTAATTTATTTTGACGATTGATAATATTAAACAGTGATGATCGAAATCAATATAAGCATTAGCGGATAATAACGCATGATCGAAAGATGTGACTCGAGTACTGTTATATGATAAAATTCACTGATATGATTCATAGTTTACAATATATGCGCAATATATAATTTTGCACGCATCGCTGAATCGTAAAACAACGGGAGACTCCACGTTCGTATGAAAACCAGCAGTGTTTGTATATGTAGTGGATTAATTCAGTTTTGTTTAACACCATTCATCACGCATTTTATTTTCGCGGCGGATAGTTCGTCGATTTGAACAGAAAAATAGCGAGATTCGGTGGCTGGAGTACTCGTTGCGAGGCAAACTCGGGGTTCAAATTGAAGTAATTAAAACCCGGGTACGCGGGGATCAGGAAAGTTGGCTATTGTCAGTTGAGAGCGTGTGCCTTGTTAAATTTCTCGGTCGAGCGGGATCCTTCGTCGCAAGTGGAGCGAAACGGATGGCCAATGGCCAATGATGACTCTAAACTCTCTCTTCATCTCCTTGCTCCTCCCTCCGTCAAGTCACCCACGATGTGCTTCCGATTCCCTTTCTGTCTCCTTTTTAAAATCTCCTCTTTCCCTCGTTTACTTTTTTTCTCGTAAAGTTCGTGACTCACTGGCAGTCCTTTCTTGGAAAGGGGATTAAAAAAAAGAGACACTAAGGGATATATCTTTCAAGTTCGAGATTTTTCAGTATCCTTGTTAGTATCGGGATGACTGAACAGTTTTGTTACTATTAACAGAAAATATGCTAATCTTTCTTCAAATCATTTATTTTTCTTAGATTCATCATCCTACAAGAAGATTTATCGAAAAATATAAAATTAAAATATATTTACATCTTAATTATATATGTATTAGTGATTACATCTAAAAAAATTTAATAAAAAAAATTTAATAAATTAGATAAGATTGATAATTTTTAACAGAAATCAAGTATTGTGTTAATTTAAAGAAATTTAGCTGTTTCTGCAAAATACACGCTTTTTCTGCTTTCTAAATAATATGATAAAAATATTTATTTATATCAACTAAACAGTTGATGTAACTAAATATTCATTTATATAATATATGTTTGATAAATTTTAACCAAATATTTGGTTATAGCAACATTTTGATTTATAGAACAAAACATTTTTCTTAATGTAACAGTGGATTATTATTTTGTTTTATGAAATTTAAAACGAACAAAAATATTTGTTTATATCAACTAAATTGTTTAGTTGATAAAAAAAATATTTGAAGCTGAAGAGAATTAGAGCAGAAGTAACTAAATTTTTTGTTATATAATCAAAAATGTAGTTGTTGAAAATATCTTGACTAAATAGTTTTATTGAAGATGATGAAAATTTTTTTCCTATACATCAATAGTTGTATTAACGTAATCTATTAATTTTTATTGAACTTTATATCTTTTAATTAGCTGTTTTTCTGATTTTAAAGTCGTCACTTTAGAAAGAATTATAAATCTCTATTATATATAATTTCTATATAATTAGTGACATAATAAAGATTACGTGATTGATGTCTGATTGTAATTAAAAAATCCCCTCTGAGATAAAGAAGTTAACGGAAATACAAAACATCTGAGAAAAACGGGTTAATTGTGTATTTTTGACGTGCTGTCTAAATGCCACTGTGTTGCGTGTAAATATTTAGCAAAACGCTCGCGCGAATAATGCTTCACGTTTCGTATGCCGGCGTGCATGCAGGAAAAAAAGGTTAAATAAATATTAAAGACAAACAGAGAAGAACCGGATTTGAAGCATGTGGCAAACCTAGCCGATGCATATCTGTTCTTTTGAATCTGGACTTTTTCTTTCTTTCTCTCTTTTTTTCTTCTCTTTCCTTTCTTTCTTTCTCTCGTTTACTTTCGTATCCCCGAGGCAAAAAACCCCAACCACGATTTTAGTCACGATGTCACCCTGATGCCTCGTTGCCTCGTAATGACTCTTCGTTCGTTGACGCGATATAATTTGAATCGTGGTATTCCGTGGAAAAACGAAAAGAAAATTATGGTAGGGAGAATTGGTACGTCGTACCAAGGAAGATGTATCGCGAATGAGGCGAGTTTTGCTTTTTTCTCTCCCTCTTTTTTTCTCTTTCCTACCGCTGTTGCCGCGAGTCTAAGGCGCGTTTTCTGTCGTAAGCAGAAGTACTGTCAGAGGACATCCGGCGTTCGTGATACGTTTCCAATATTTCATCGGCTCGTTTGCGTTATTTTGCTAGACAACTCGTCGATGCGAGATCGTCGGCTCTATGGTTCAGCTTCAGGTATCCATGCTTTTTATTTGCCATTGTCATTTTGTTTCTTTTTTTGTAGGATCACTTTACATATTATTACCTATGTAATAATGTAAAATGCCATTTGTAATGGCGTTCGGCTTGTTAAATTGAAAATGGAATCGAGAAATATCGGAAGTGTCAAGCACTGTAGGACATTTTTGTTTCCAACATGAAGAGAAATATATAAATATGTTCCGCGGGTTACTTATCTCTTCTATATTGTGTGATAAGAGATTATTATTAATTTATATATATGGGAATAACATTATTAACATTACAGTCATTACGTGCACGTATTTAATGGAGTTCAATGCAATGGGACTTGAGTGATCGATAATTGGTGCAGCGAAATACAGTATTAGTCGATGCGCCACGTTGCCAATGAATTAATTTGTTGTGTGTATGTGCGGGTGTACGTGTGTACATAGTGTGTGGGAGAGTAGGAGAGACAGAAATCGGACTGTTAATCCAATCTACACGCCAAATCAGGAATGATGGTCCGGTAACCGTTCACGCCTTTTAATGATCCATACATTTTGATTCGAGGTAGGAACCCGGCGAGAAACTTGATTTCTACGTTACGTTGGATTAGTGAAACGTGGCGATCATTAGCAGAAAATTAGGTCCCGTAATTGAACGTTTGTCGAAATTTCCACGGGAATTGTTTGCGATTGAAGCATCCACGGCGGCTACACGGAGGTTAACCGTTCGCCGCATACAGGAAATGGGCGTTCTGCGCTGTGTCATCATGCGGTCGTATCGGTTACACGTATTTGGCGCCAGTATGCAGGAACTTTGAGGGTCTAGCGACAATTTCTTTCTAAGCACCGATCTCTCCTACTTCTGTTAATTAGAGTCAAATCAGAACGAGTCAGGATTCTGAAGCGTGTCGCGGACTTTAAAACCGCTAATCTGTTTGACATTCATTTGCAAATGCGTCTTGTCAATTTTGGCGTGTTCTTTTTTGGTGGTCAATGTGGTTTTTAATGCACCCGGCAGCAAAATCTAAAAGTATAATGACAAGATGAAGAAAGCAATTGTTTAGAGTAAAAATTGCTTATGCACTTACTTCCGAACGTGCACTGAGCCATTTTGCGAAAGACCTGACACTCTCCAGATGCGTTGTGTCTTTCCAGACCACGTCCATCGTTTCTAGATCGATCATCACGTTCTCGCATCGTAGCCATCTCTCTCTCACTCGATTTTTAGGTGGTACGAACCGAAACTTCCAGGGAATCGCGGTGCCAAAGGCCATTGTTTTGGTCGGCTTACTCTCAGCTTTGGCATCTCTAATCAGATGCTTCTTGGTCATGGCAAGCTCACTTGCATCAAAACACTGTCTCGCTGCGGCAACATCATTAGGTACCATCGGCATTTCCCTTATTGACATCTATCTCAAATATAATCGAATATTTTATTTTCTTATATCCCTCCGGCGTAACATAGAAAAGTTTCCTTTATGTTATGAATTTCTGACACTCTCCAAAAAAAAGACGTAAAAAAAAAAACAATCTTACGATAATGAGATTTCTGTCATTAATTTAATTGTGTTTTTTCTATTGGAAGGAAATATCATTTTCTCCACGAGAGACTCGACGAGCTTTATTTGAGAAATGCGAACGTGCAATCAGGTCAGCCTTCTAGTACCACGTTGAAGTTATAATTCAAATTCTGCGTTGTGTGGTTCACCGCTCAAAGTGCGTGTTATCGCTGTTACATCATGCATCGTATTATGATGTTACGCCGTTGTAGGACTATCGCGTGCACGCGCGAGAACGCATTTACGGAGCGCAATACACTATGCGTCTATGTACTTTGTTTCTATCTGTACCTCCATCGTTCTGCTAACGTCGGCCGTAAAGTCAATTTCGAACATATCTCCTAGGATTTCCTCGTCGATTTTGTTGGTGTCGCCTAAACTACGTAGCCATTCACAGAAGTCACGGCATATCCTGTTCGTAATATTTCTAGCTCTCATCTCAAGAGTAGCCTCAGGATCGTAGTCTTTAAGATCTGCCGCCGTTAAAGGACGCCAAGTGACAACCTGTAACGATCAGTGGTAATCGGTATTAAGAAACCGAAGACTTTTGCATGGAGCAGAAGCTGATTTTAGCGTACAAACTGATAAATGTTATTTCGCATTATCGATACCGTACCTTGCGTCGCGGTTTCTTTAAAAAGAGAACATAAGGTCTAACTTGATCTATTTTTAACTCATCTCCGTCTTTGGTCGTCGGGGGATGCACCTACAGGCGTATAAAAGGCTTACTTTCAACTAATAACTCTCGAACGGACAAAGCGTACTGTGTCCGAGTAACGATAGAATTCACAGTATTAAATGAGAGACTTATTTTCATTTTTGACTTACATAATCAATTTATCGAACATAAAAAATATATAACGTAGCGAGAATGTAATTTCCAATTAGTTTTAATTGAGTTTTATTAAAAGAAATTAATTAGAATCATAAACATGAAAATATAATGTTAAAAATTTGAAAGTTATGATAAAATTCTTCTTTAAAAAAATCTAAATTCGTTATAGAATATATTATAGAATATCCGATAGCAGAACATATCTACATACGTACAATCAAATCGAAGGGAATCGTGCCTTCTATCTCTTCTTCTTCTTCTTCTTCTTCTTCTTCTTCTTCTTCTTTTTCTTCCTCTTTCTTTTCATAAAGTACCTCTTCCTTTATGACTTTTTTTGGATACCAATTCGGCATACCCAATAATGGGGCGACAAAATTGTAGGAATCAAGCGGCAGAGCATGTCTCAGCAGACGAGTATTGCAAGCGGGAGACTGTTTTGTGGAGAAAACAAGGTCAGACGGGAATTTATCAGGATTCAAATAACATTGCGAATCCACTAGTAACTTTGTTAATCTCGCGACTAGTTTAGCGCGCTTTTTTGTCGTCGTCATGCTAGTGCTGTGTTGTTTTATCATTCGCAAAGAAAATTCGTTCGCCAAGCTCTTCAACATGGTCGTGGTCGACATGTCGTCGCGATTAATTTTCTCTAAAAATCGCGAGACTTCAGCGATCGTCAAAAGCGGTAATTCCACGCGCCTCTCTGCTTTCACTGAGTCGGAGGAAGTCGACCTTTTCGCGGAATCTATCTCCTCCACGGGGATTACCTTTCCTTGCCCATCTTCCTCCTTGCCTCGAGGAATCTCGAACGTACGTCTCGTAGAATCTTTCGATAAATCCTTGATGCTCGCGTAACTGTATCCTCTCTTCAGCTCGCCCTTTCGTGCAGATTCTACGATTGGCGATATCAGCTGTTGCTGCGACTTAACTTTCAAGAGAGCATTCGGGGTCTTCGAGAGCGTATCTTTCTTCTCATCAACCTTTTCAGATTTCTCGCTGGTTATTTTCGATGGCAGTCTTTCCTTTGTTGTTTCTTCGACATCATAATATTCATCGTCAGATTTCTCCTTCATCGAAGTTGCAGTCTTCATGAGAGCGTTTCGCGACTCCATGATAATCGGTTTTTTGTGTCTCAAAGCTCGCAAAGGTTCCATGCTGGGTAGCAAGACCGTAGGTAAGTGACAGGGCGCCATGTTTTTGTATTGAGATGGATCATTATCCAGCGCCAGCGAGGATGATGTCTCATCGTCAGAGGTATGCGCTTCCGAGGACGAAATTTTTGATCGTTCAATGTCCGACGATATTGAAATCGAGCTGGAGGAGGCTTTCAAGCTCTTTGGATCTTTAGATAGCAGACTTTTAGTAGGTTTTGGTGTTTTATCCTTAGATTGAATTGGATCAATCTGCAGCGAAATCTCGGTACCTTCTTGTTCCATTTGAAGCGACGGTGATGCTGATTTGCTTGACCTATCCTCAACCGTTTCCGGATATCTCAGAATTTCCTTTCTCTGAGAATATAATATCTTCCGCAATTCCTCGCGAAATTCCGGAAGACCGTCGGAGCTGGACTCGCTATCGTCTTTTGCTTCAATTTCCGTTAGCAATGACGCTCGCGAGGAGACAGCTTCGGTTTCGTTCGCCTTCCGCAGGGATTTATGCATGCAGGATAAGCACCTATCACGGTTCTTGCGTCGAAAGCACGAAATCCTCGGAATAGCGTTTAGAAATTTCGCTGAACGATTTTCCCAAGTTTCGTACTTGGCGAACTTCGTGCTAAAGGCGGACTTCGTCAATGATTTTGCGGGAACCATGGAGGATTTGTCAGAGTTTAACTTTAACAGCTTATATTTAACGCCCTGCTCTTCGATATTTGCAGTCCACATTTCTCTCAATCTTCTTTGCATTTCGCGTGAGAAAGGAAACTCTGGGATATGAGTCCTGGATTCAGGACTTCCGCTCTCAGCCACGTCTGACTGGTTTGTATCTATTATCGATCTGTCAGTAGAAGCGCGCGATCTCACCGACGTTTCCTCCCACACTTCGGGTTTGAAATTCAGATTTTTGTTAAGCGTCAAGCGCTTCAATGCCTTATATGCGCATCGTTGCGAGTAATTCAAAAATTCCCGCGTTCTATTATCAATCATCTGCTCCAATTGCATTTGAAGATTAGGTAGCGCATCTTGTCATTCTGATTTATCGATAAGCTTTTCCCGAATTTCAAGAGTCTGTAAATTCGATGATTGATTTATTACTTTGTCAGATGTTCTTTTAACTCTATTTTGGGATTGAAACGATTTTGGAAACGACGATGCAATTTTTAAACTATCCATGGACTTTATCTCTTTTGTAGACTTTTTGCCGGAAGAAAATTTAAATTTCGATGTATAAACGTCAGATCTGAAATTGTATTGTTTGTCGAGTATATAATTTTTCTTATTTTTAGATTTGATCTCTGTAGTTCCACTTGTAGTTAAATCAACAGTACTGTCTAGATAATACTCTAACGCCTTTTGTGGAACAGTAACCTTTCTAATCTTCTTACTCTCGACAGAAGTTATTCTATTCTTATCTTTATCATATTTAGACGCGTCCTGCACGTATGGCAATTTGTTCAATTTTTCTCCCAGCGATACATTTGCTCTCGGGTCTTCCATCAAATATCTTTCGATATCGTCGTCAAAAATTTTTACCACGGGTTCATATCTGTGAAAAGGACATGTCTTCTTTGAATATATTCTTCCATCTCTTGATCCGTCATGTGGTATGATAGAATTTTTGGAAGAAACATCAAGCGACTTTGATTCTTTATACGAATCCACTTTTTTGATTGTAGATTTATTTTGAATAGTAACAAGCGTATGTTGTTCTTCTGCATTCGTCCTAGCGATTGTGATTGCGTTATTTTTTGATGGTTTTTTTGGGGTGGGAGGAGAGATTTTAACTATTGGCTCTCTAGCGTTAGAAATAAAACTTTCGTTGTCTCTTGTTGAAGAAATATCCGCCGCTTCGGAGAATTTCGGATTTACGAGAAGTACGTTTTCATCGAAGCTTCGAGGAATGGAAGAATCTATGATATCGCGAATGTCTGTTTCAAAATCGCGCAAAATAGGAATAATAGGAAGGTAGGGTGATTTTGGAAATGAGTTTCTTACTCTAATTAATCTTTTTTCTTCATCGTCGCAAAATTTCTTCCAATATTCCTTCGATTTAGAAAAAGAACGATCCCATCTGAAGCGAGGTTATATGTGATAAGAAATTTTTTATTAATTTTTAATGCAATAGTTTAATAAAATATATATTTCAGGAATATTTTCTTTAAAATACTGTGCTTAATTACTTAATTGACATAATAATAAAAAAAAATTTATTAAACGATGATTAATAGCAAAATTTATCTAACGCTTGAAAAATATTTTTAATTTTTATTAAATATACATTATATTTTTATACACACTAATTCTATTTTTGTATTATTCAACATACTTTGTTCCCTCCATAACACGTAGCTTTGGTATTAAATAGCGATGTCTAGGTCGTTTCAATCTTGATGGATGAGACATTTTTAATAATTTTATACACTATGTAATAGATCAATGAGTTTGTTTCAACTGACACAATTTTTTTATATTTAATTAAGCCACAATTCTCGGTATCCTGTAGTGATTGCCGATATGGACCAATACAGACTATTGTCAACTACTAAAGATATTTAATTTCGTTATCGATCAAACAAATTCAGAGCGTAGTGCAAATATCGCAGTCATCATGACAAGCTTCCGGGAACTAGGAAGAGATGGTAGTACTTTCCTCTAAAGCTTATATTGATCGCATAGGTCGAGTTCTGTACCATCGACTGACGTTCATCGTGTTCTGAGATCCTTTCCATTCTCTGAACATAAACCACGTTTTTAATGGCTAAATTTGTATCTATCGTGGATAATATCGTAAAGTTCTAATATTTATCTGAAAAAGATTCATGTTTTGTTGGGGATTTTACTCAAAATCTAACGGATGTTCCACAAGATGTCTTCACCATTAAGTTTTGCGTTTTATGCACATACTTCCACAGGGATGACTGATCTGCATAGTCATTTGGGCTTAGCAAACCTATGGACTCGAATTCACTGCACTGCAGACATTCATATATATTTATATATCATATTTATATGCACACGTTTGAATGATGCATTAAGAAAAAGACTTGTTACATCTAAATACATATTTTTTTCGATAGTGCTAGCTAAACATTTATTTACGGTAAATAACTATTTACTCAATAACAGAAAATATTGTTAAATTAATGGTTTTTATATCAAATAAATATAAATATTTACATTTAGAATAAATATTTAGTTTATACTATTATACTATTATAGAGTAATATTTAGTTTATATTATTAAAACAAATATTTATTAAAATTTTGTACATTTTTTATTTTTAACCCTTCAAGGTCGAATCACTAGTGATCGAGCGATTCCTGTTCGTTTAAGTTTCTTTGAGTCTTTCAATAATTATAAATTATACTACATTTTATTATTTTCCAAAATGAAGTTTCAATATTTATTTTAGAAAGTTGTTAATGAATTTTTAGAAATTTTTTGAACCAACCTTTTCTAAGGCGTGTTTGGATTCTCACGGAGATTCTCTAGATGTCATGTCGTCTTTGTTTAATAATCGGCAAACAAGGATGGAGTGATACCTGGGTGGTACTCAGATAAGAATCTAAACATTGTCCTGATTAGGTGAAAAAAATGGACGAATTCTACTGACCCATGTTTGGACGGGATATCAAATTGTACTTTGTATTGTTAGTTAATTCAATACATTGAAGAAAAATGGGAGCAAGTGCAAAAAGAATAAAAATATAACAAGAATGAAAATAAAAGTGTTTATTTTTTTAAATTTAATATAAACTATATATATGTATAATTTTATTTAATACACATTTGTAATTTAATATACAGGAGTAAAATTCACGCATTCGAAGTACAGGACATGATATATTATGCTAAAATAAACAACTTTTTCCTTTTGCAAAATTGTGTCTGACAAGTAGTTTTTACAGAAAAGTAGATTGAAGTTATACGAGTAAACGCAAAATTATTTATCGAATATGATTTTACTATAGGAAAAAGATGTTCGTTTTAGCACAACAGTAACTTTTTCTTTTAGCAAAATTGCGTCCGATAAGTAATTTTTGCGGGAGAGCAGGTTGAAGTTAACAAATAAGCGCAAAAATTATTTATCGAATGCAATTTTGCTAAAGAAAAAAGTTGTTTGTTTTAGCATAAAGTATGTTCTGTATTCCGAATGCGTGAATTTTGGGACACTCTGTATATATTAATGAACATTAATAATGACTTTATATATCAAACTCACATCTATATCTTATATAGCATTTCAATATTCACGATGAAATTCCGATTATCTTTAGAAAATATAAGCAATCTAGAATGTAATTTTAAAGTTTAACAGAAATGAGAGAAGGAAAGAGATAGGATGGCAAAGAGAATACATCTCATGAAGTAATTATTTTAGAGGCAAAAGGGACACCTTTTCGCAACGGGGCATCGTATAGTTACGCAACTTCGGTATTAACTGCCGGCCAATAAGCTGCAGCACATATTGCGCTCGCTTGCGACCACCGAGGAAGCTCGGAAACTTCCAATGCGCCCGCGCACGTGTGTATTTTGCAATAAATAGACGCATTGCGCTAACAATAAGTTACGTACGTAATTACGTACATAACTTACGCGAGGAGAAGCACACTAACGTTCGCACTATGGTACATTGACCTAACGATGGGACAAGATACCAGTGTGGTCGCCATCTTATTTCCGTTGTCTCAGCTGTCGCCAGTCTTCCGGTCGGGTGACTCGATGCACATTGCATTCAGCGAGAAGACAATTGGACGAAAATAATTATTTGCCGCACTGTAGTATGTGATTGAATCGGAATTACTTGTATATCTACGTCAAAATTTCGAATAAAGTTTCTGAATAATATATTATAAAATCAGTTATTATAAAATCGATGTAGAATAATAAAAAATTTTTATTTTTTAAGAATCGTGATTTATTCACAGGTCTTTTTCTCATAAATGTGCCAATATAAAAAAAGTTCGTCAAATTTGATAAAGTACAGTGACAGTTTAAGACCAACATTTGTATGTGTGTGAAATGTACGAAATCGGTAATCAATCTTTATAAATTTGGACTTTAAATGTAGTTCTTAAATGCAGTTGAAAATTAAAAAAAAAACAATTTATTATCCCCCCCCCTAAATATCAAATTATAAATTCAGCTTTTAATTGAAAGGGAATATTAATCATATTTATCAAACTGCGCATTAATTTTCTCCATATGTAAAATATGCTAATTAAAAAATAATTATTTGAGTTTTTATCAAATATTTTATCTCTACGTCTGTGAGAAATGAATACAAATATATAGAGAATATCATCATTGAGATCGACGAAATATTTTTGCAAAAATATTCTCGACACTGTCGCTAACGAATTATTCAGCATTACTAACTGTTAAACATGAGTCTACCGAGTATGTCGCTCGATCGTTTGACGATCTCTAGGTATTTCATGGTTGAGAATCGATGTTTCGAGTCTGTGCCCACGGAATTCCGGAATCTTTGATCCGCGCGAGAGTACATTGGAGTACAGTGGACGTGTTGGAATGAGTAATTCGTGGTTCGGCGGAGTTTGACAGTTCGCTAAAAAGCTCTCTGCGCTCACAGGAAATGAGTTGACAATCAGGAGAATGCGTATACGTACATTTTGCGTCACCGGTGTAGTCATGGACAATGGTGTTCATTAATGACGCTTGGAACTTGTTCTGTAGATATTGTCATAATATTAATTAAAATTTGAACATACAAAATGTTCCTTTTTTCAAAACTATTTCAAACAGACACTACTTTCTTTAGTTTCTCATTTATTCTTAAGATTGTTTGTTCTCTTATTAAGCTTATAATTTTTTTTTCGTGGAAAGAGAAAGAGGAAAAATGAACCGTGCGAAAAGTTCAGCTCAAAAGAACAGCAATTGATCTACCAATTTTTAAGATTATTTCTACTTATACACGATTTATTTAAATTAGTTAACTGGTATAATACGATATTTCACGTAATTGACACATAATAATGTTTACCGCATAGAAAAATCAATTTGATCTTGTAATGTAGAATGACGAATTGTAAGCGTGCAAAAGTGCGTCATTAGAAAATCCATTAATAACACGACATGTTATACGTTTCCGCAAGCATACGTAGTAAACGTAAGTTCGCGTGCATACACAGCGGTTAGACGTGAGGACGTCACGTCGTGCAGAATCCCGAGAATATTTGAGCAGCGAATGTCTAAGCAACGTCGGATATCAGACCGTCTGATACTTCGCTACTCTGACAGCGGGTCGTCGACGTGTGTAAAGTTAGTCGGCGTGACAATGATAGTGAGAAACTCGGCGGAAAATTACACGTGTTTTCCGTCGCAAGGACGGGGGAATAATTGCACATCGGCCAGAAATGCAAGTTTCATGTTTTCGAAATATAAATTCTGATTAGAAATCCCGTAATATCATAAGCTTATAAATGTATGTTGCGTAGCATGGTTCACGAAATATTCATCGTACGATAGCAAGGCTAATAAAGTTGGAGAAGTTGTTGTGCGAATCCGTGTATAATGATAAATTTTATAAAAATTACTTTCCGCCTCACACAAGAGAGTCTAGCGTAATTTCATATAATCGCGAGACTTCCTGAAAATAAAATGTCACAATTTAACGGCAGATTTAATTGGGGATTAAATTTAAACGCATTTGAAAATGAGACGCCGCGCCGGGATCTTCTCATTCACGCTTTGTCTATTATTTCGTCAAAGAATACCGTTATATAAAGATGTTCATGGAAGACTGAAACATAAACGCGTTGTAAATTATGAATTGCACGTTGCCGCTTAAGGGCCGTTTAAGGGCTGTATTTGCCCGTAGGAAGTATAACTGAGGCGTGCACAATCCGAGTAATTTCTCTGCCGCTTATACGTATAAAATAAGATACGATCAGAGCCGTTAAAGCGCGGGACGCAGTTTGGAACGGACGCGCGCAGCGGCGGCAATTAATTGCGGAACGGAATTGCTCTTTGTTACGGGAAAAATCGAGGATAACGCCTTTCTGCGCCACCGCAACGTTTAAAGCACGGCACGAGCCACGATAGGATCGGTACGTGAGATTACTTTGGGCTTTCAGTTAACGCACGGCTTTGAAACAAGGCGCCGCGGCCTGTTTCCCCCGTCTACTGCCAACAAACTTTAATTTAACTCGCTCTCATACGTCAGGCATATTGCTGGCTCTCCTTGCCTGTTACTATCCCAGACTGGAGCTTGATAATCAGCCAGTGTCTTCTTCGTGAATAGCCCCGTCACGAGTTGTTTCGAGTTGTTTCGTTGCGTCTTATGAGATATCTCGAAATTAAACTATTGGAACTTGATTTATTTGATATCTCTGTCAATACATTTTTTTTTTAAATTATGATTAGCGAGAACAAGCAATACCAGTTTTTCAATAGTTGTGGCATTTAATTATGTAAATATTTATTATAAATATTTCCAAATAACAACAAAGTAAATATGTAAATAACAAATATGTAAGAAACAAATAATTATCATGATCTAAAGCAAATAATAAATAATAGATGTCATCGAGCTCGATCGGTTCATCTTCAATGTTACATATAAACATAATTAAATAGAACAGATAAACTAAATTAATATACTTAAATTAAATGAATCAACTAATAAAATAATATAAAAAAATGGCCATCTGTAAAATCGCATCCTGTCATCGTGAATATAATGTTACGTTCGCAACAATATAGCGTAAATGTTAGATGTCAAAATAATAAAAATTCATATTGGTGTCAAAATGCGCAAAATATTCACAAGCATCGTAAATTCAAAAATTCTCGTTAAAATCTATAAAAATAGTGAAAACAAACATTACATCAATACAATATTTAAAGCAAAGAAAACTCCAGAGTATTAATAGAAATTATATACAAATAGGTTTCATAGTCTTCCTAAACATTTATTTTTAATTTGCATTATTGAACCATGTTATATGAGGCATATAAATATTTCTTTAGTATTATTTTGAAATAAAAGCGTTAATTACGCATTTATTACACATTTATTACGCATTTATTACACATTATGATAATTAATTTTATCAGTTTGGATTCTCTCAAAGACTCTCTGTCAATAAAACATGAGATCTCGACGAGATTTATATTTAATTTATATTACTCTATATTTTATTGAGGATGGCTAAAATTTAAGGTAAAACGTGCAATCTATTTTTATGTATTGATTTATTATTTTATGTCACATAATTGTATATTATCGCCTGAGTTAAGCTTTTACTAATCCTGTTTTTAATTTGTTAATTAATTTTTCATTACACAATGTAAATTTAATAAAATAATTTTTATTATTTATTGGTAATAATTGTAAAATTATTTTTTTTATATAAGAGTTATTTATATCATGATGCGTTATATTTATATTATATCTACGCATCTTGGTGTGTGTGTGTGTGTGTGTGTGTGTGTGTGTGTGTGTCGCTGAAAATTTATACCTGTTTTATCAATTCAATATTGAAATTACTGAAAAATAGATTGTCAAATACGAGAGATATGAGAAATGTTCTCGCGGAAAATCTTTAAATCATTGTATAGGTACATTATGCGTTAAATATTTGAACGCGCACACAAACTTCGACGTAATCGGGTTACGCGTAATTATTTCGTCGCTCATATAATATGTGAGTACGCACTCGAAATTCTCAAGCGGACGGCGCGGAGAGCGGGTGCGTGAAAAAATTTTTAAACGTGCTGAATTAATGGTTATTCGCCGCACACGGAGTAATTAGAACTTTTCCGCGCTAATACTAAACTGATTGGGGAACACCGTTCGTGTACTCGTTCGCTCGCACACCAATACATGCGCATACAGTCTGGCAGAATGGATTTGAGAAGCAGTCGAAGCACGGGAAAACAAGATTAGGCGGCTAACTTTGTTTGCTAGGACCAATCAGCAAACCCAAGAATCTCAACTCGGCCCGAGTGCATTCTTCTCGAATTAAGATGACTTCCGTCACGTAGTTCGTGATTGAAATAATTTGTACATCATGTCTCGTCCAGAGAATGGCGTTAATTAATATTCTGCAATTTCGCAGTCAGAGTATGTGATTATAATCGTTCTGGGAAAAGCTATTATTCAAATTCAACGAAAACAGACGTCCTATTATCAACACAAATGAATGAAAAGGATCATATTTGGTTAAAAGGTGGATTTTAATATTTAATAATATTTTTAACTTAATAATAATAATTGAATTTTTTTACAGTTTCCAATTTAAGCAAATTGCGCGCTGATTATTTTCTTTTGAAACAAGTCTTATGAATTTTATCAATGTATTTTTACAAAAAAATAAGTTCCTGAATTTTATACAAATTTGTACTTTTCTCGATAATATGCGGCGGATTTAGTAGAGTTAGTCAAATGACGATGATAATTTCTCTGAAAGTGCACTGCGAATGGGGTTTTAAAAAGCAGCGCCGCAGAGAAAGTGGTTTCCCGAGGTTATCGTCGCTCGTAAACGCCGGGGAATATGCTCGATTATGGAAAATCCTGTGACTCTTCTTTTCCTTTGCTGAGCTTCTTCCTTCCTTATCCTTCGCCGCTATCTTACACATTCCACCAAACGATTCCGCACGTCTCTCCATCGGACGTCTCACGTGCCTCGTGAGAAAAGGCTTATCCCGGATTCTCGACGTACCCCGTGTGGGACTACAGACACGGAGGTCGTCATCATCGACGAGTGCAGGAGGATTGGTCGTAGGACGTGTAGTAACGTGAGGTCGAATCAGAGGAGAATGGACCATCTCCTGTTATCAGCTCGGAGCCAGCCGCCTTCTCCGAGCCGACAAATTACTACATCCCCACCAGCGCACCATTCTGGTACCAAATCACGCCGATCTCTCCTATTCTGGTAGCACTGGTTTACTTGTGTCTCTTCCTTGTGTCGTCTCCCTCACGGTACTCGCAGCCCGTGCCAAAGTTAAAGGTATCATGTTAAATAACGGTATAAGCTCGCTCAAAAATTAAGAACTTCGCAGTTTTTATTATCTAATGAAAAAGTTTCAACATTGCTGATATGATTTGAAGACTTGCGGTGTATTTTTTTAAATTGATTTCTCATCTGCACAATATAGTCATAAAAAAAACGTCTAATTAATTTAGAACAGCATTAAACTACATTGCTGCGGCCGAATCTCTAAGTAATTTATTAGAAAAAGGAGGATTCCCCTACTTCCATTCTCGAGCTTTCAGCTTTCTTAAGGATGGAAAATTTTCCATCCATGAAGATATCGTTAATAAACTTCAACCATTTCTCTCCCCTCTTGTCGGCGTGGAGACGTTGTGAGCGAGAGAGAACAGCGGAATAGGGGGTGCATGGGGCGGGATAAGGTGGGATGACGCCGAAACGGCCTCTGATTTATAAAGGAAATAATTTCGCGGGGGCAATCCTTTACGTCGAGTACCCGGAACGTGCGAGAGAGAAAGAGAGCGAGGAAGAGAAAGAGAGAATGGGCTGCATGGGCACGGCCGCTCATCTCCCTTAAAATTCATTACCTCGACTAATAGCGACGTTTAATATCTGGTCGCGGACCGGACGTTTTACGGTAGATCACTCTAATACACGGAAACTATGACAATATCTCCGGTAACCACAATCGACAATTATTCGTGGCTTTTTCCATTGTTTTCGTTCATTTTGATTTTACTGTTTTTGCAGATTTTTTTATTTTAACATACATATAATGTGTAAATAAAAATATAAAAAATGTGATACCGAATATCGCTTTTTTAATTAGATCGACCGAGATTAGATTACGGGCAACGGTCTGTAATTCGGTAAAACGATCAACGTTACTCGCGCGCGACGAGAATACACGTCTCTTAATATAACATAATCTTTAACTGTACACAAATATCGCGATTGATTTGCTCTCCTTTTACCGTGACGTTTAATTTAAAGCGCCAATTTGGCATTGGCTTCGGCTAATAGGCAATTACATCGCAAACCCTCCGTTAATTAGCCGAACCTTGTTACGAACGCGCACGGAAAAACATGGACGCGCGTTGACACAATTAGCTCATGGTGCGCGAGCTTTTTTGAAATTTAGTTTCGCTGTGCATATCGCACTCGATTGCAATATAGCCGCTCGTTTACAGCGACCGGTTATTCGCGTAAATACGTTGTCCCGTGCGAGAACGTTTACAGGATGCCGAGTCACTTCGTCGGCGAGATGTAACATTTATGCCGCGAATGTCAGAATTACACGGCGAATTTTTTTCCCCCCACGCTACGTCGTGCCATGTTCTCTCTACCATCAGCCAGAGGTGCTCGACTTCCGCGCGATAGCTTGCGGCGGATTGTACTAAATTTTTTAATTCCTTACCATGCGGTTGCGTTCCGAGATGGAGGTAATGAAAATACACTGTCACGCCTAAGTTTCCCTCGCGGTACTTTGCATATTACATAAGGTTTTTGTTAGCACTGGATTTTCAGTACTGATAAGACATGACAAAAAGAAAAAGGAGCTGAAATCAAGATCTTAAGGTATTAATAAAGAGGAAGTTCTCTTTGACATTTTTTTTTTCCGGAAGGGGTAATTTACATCGAGAACTGTCTTGAGAAGATGTTTTATATTGAGGACAATCAAAATAGCTCTTTAATACATGCCAATGCCAATGATTGTAAAATATATTCAAATATACTTTTGCTATTATTAACGCTATATTAGTAATCGGATTGAATTCAGTTATTTTCCGTTATATATAATAGAGAAATTGAGATGAAGAAGAAAGAAAACATCTTTGCACATTTTATACAGTAGGAAAGAGAGACACGTTTGTCCTTTCCGAAGAAAGCCACGCGGAAAAAAAAGAATAGAAAAGTTGATGAAATATTGGAGAGCGGATTACACGGGACAATATTCTGTTGTAAACTGTTTCTCCCATCCACTCTCTACATCGCCAAATAGATACTGGTAGCATCGCGTATCATCTTTCTCGTTATTCTCGTCACCCGTTTAATTCATTCTCCATTTTTCCATTTGTGACTGTTTATTTATTTTATTTTCTTATTTATTTTCTTCATTATATTTTATATTTTTTAAAAATCATTTGTCATTAATAATTTTATTTGCGTGTATATATACATATTTTTTTCAAAATAATGATGGGCTCAAAATTGCGTTCAAAATTCCAATTTTAAGTATTACTTGAAAAGAAATTTTTAAAATAAATATTTCAAATGTTTTAAATCATTAAAAATTATTTTATTTTTGAATTTTTATTGTATTATTATTTCAATCCTATTTTTATTGAAAAGGATACATTTCTTTGTTTCATCCTTATGCGATATCTATAAGAGAGCCTTAAGGCTGTATATATTACGTATTTTTAAAATAATGGAAAAATTATTTAAAAAATTACACATTATTTTAAATCGTATTTAACAGCAATACAAAAAATTTAGAATGTAGATCAAAAACTGTTTCAATAAGAAGTATCATATTATTATTTTTATTTGTGTTTTCTAATGGAAATCTATAGAAATATATTATAAAATGACAAAAATATTTTATAAAAAACTTATAATATATAAATCGTAAGAAATTAGCTAATCGATTATTTTTCGCATATTCGACTGTAATTGCTCAATTTTTAAAGCTTGCTACTTCATTGTACACCTCGTTATAAGAATTAAATTCTTAAAAGCAGAGCTCGAATGATTGTCAGATTTTTAGAGACTTTTGCACTGTACCACGCTGCACTCGTTACACCTGTAGTCAATAGATAAAAATAGTGCTAAAATAATTCAAAATCTATACATATTAGGTTGTATTATATTAAATAATAAATGATTTAGTAATAAATGAATTATTAATGATCATATATGTGAATACACAATAACTAAGCATATTAAAGTCTATAACGGTCGAAGCTAGATCTTTAATGCTTAA
>NW_017259253.1:19913-20387 GCF_001594045.1 Atta colombica
AGACTTATAAACGCAATTAAACTGTAATAATATCACAAATTAAATTAGATTGACAAGCAAATTTTAATAATTTGATGTTTAATCCAGCATATTAAAAAGATATTAATGTGCTGAAAAACTGTAAATAAATTGCGAAAAATATTACCTCGGCCGGGAATTAAACTCGGATCTTGTATTCCATACGAGTATTATATTAGCCCGTTATGTATATGAATATTTGAATATTGCAAACTCATAATTAAAGTCATTATTAGTTAAAATTTGTCCGCCAAGATGACACCTGAAATCATCAAATTTAGCAACAAAATTGCTAAATTAACAACTATAACCAGCTCGAATTTTACTCGTGTTCAGTTTTACGCTAGAGAAGCATTGGAAAGTTATTTTTGATTGGTTCGCTATATTTTATTCAATTTCAGAGAGAGAGAGAGAGAGAGAGAGAGAGAGAGAGAGAGAGAGAGAGAGAGAGAGAGA
>NW_017259253.1:20487-26991 GCF_001594045.1 Atta colombica
AGAGAGAGAGAGAGAGAGAGAAATAGATAAGAAAAACAACAAAATGAGAAAGAGAAAAAAAATAAGTGTATATTCGTCTTTCTCGATTTTTTTATTAAAACTATTATCTTACATACAAAATTATGGCTAATATCCATACTCTTATTGAAGAGTTTCTAGTCTATACCGAGGCAAATTTTTTTTTTGAAAGACTTTTTGAAAGTTGAAATCTTTGCTATTGTTCTTTCTTATTTTTTAACGTATTAATATAAACAGAGATACGGGAATAATCGAATAATTTACAATCTATTTCGTAATTATTCATATTGAATGTAGATCAATGTTTAACGAATGTGTGCGAAGATGACGTTGACTATATCGTCTTTAGGCGTCTTTACGCTGCGACACCTTTTTCGCGAAAGGAGAATTCGTTTTGAAAATAAATAATATTATGCTAATATTTCAAAATCTTCGGTAAACATAACTCAGTTTAGTTTGATGAAGACCAGACCGTGTACACATGTTACTTACGCTCCACGATTTCGCATCTTTTAATTTTTAATTTGTCAGAAGTGAATATCACATGCTAACGAGTAGCAGATAGCTAAATCGAACAACGAATGATCACCTTAGTCCGTATTATTTTGTGCCATATTGTGAAATGATTTGTAAAAAATATCACATGGTATAATATATGAAATATTCGAACATTCAGTATCGTAAAGTGACTCGTTCGATGTATCGCGTTTCAATTCGTAGAACTCGTCGCTTGCTTAAATATTCTCTGTGATCTTTATTTTATTGATATAAAGATTAAGATTTGAAAAGTGATGCTCGCTCTCATTTATGTTACAGCTAGTCTTTTGAAAGTGCATTGAAGTGGCCAAAGTGAGTCGTTCTGTCGGATTACTCACGTAATGTAGATCACTCCTGCAATATTGGCTGCATTCAGCAGAGAAAGCAATTGTTATAAAATTCTTTATTCTTAATTGGTCCTACTTTTAGTTTCTCTGGATCTAGATGAGATATAAATCAATCATATTAAAACATTTTATAAGAGTTGCAAAGCTATTTTCTTTGCTAAACGCAGCTACGTTGCAACGTTTCAACAACGTTTCAACAATGTTGTAACGTTACAGCAATATTGCTGCAAGCTTTTATGCTATATGTATAGGAACTTGCGCTTCGCAATCTGATCGCTTTTTGCGATTTCTTTTAGTCGATCGAAAGTAAATACCTATCGCGAGTCGGAACGAATATCGGGAGTATCGAATCGAATAACGGGCGTTTGCCTCCTTCTATCATGTGTGTTATTTTTGTGAAGTGACTATGAGAAATACGGTATGTAAAGTACGCAGAATATTCGGTATTGTAAATGCGTCCCATTCAGTACATTGTGTTTCACTTTGTAATACTCGTTGTTTGTCTGAAGGTTCTCTTTTTATTTTACAAAGGAAAAATAGATTTAAGATTTTAAAAGTGGTACTCGAGCCTTGTTCGCGTTTACATCACGGCTATAAGTCTCTTCTGGATTGCATTTAGAAACTTTATTCGAGAGCATCATTTTATTTTTGTTTAATATTCGATGAACAAGAATAAAATTATACATGAATACATCTGGATAAAGTTTTTAAACCTTCGAAACATGGACACATTGAAGTGGCGGTTCGTTTTCGTGTAATAGCGGCAAATAAAGGCATAATTTGTGCTTCGCGATCTCGCGTCTTTTAATCGATCGGAAGTGAGTAGTGCGTGTTAACGAGAGTATTGAGAGTTTTTAATCGAACAACAGATCGATTATTTTTGATCCATTTATTTATCTTTTATTTAGCCGATGTGAAAATTAAGATTTCAAATGAGTCTCGCTCGCTATTAGTCTTTTCTCAAAAGGTACATGCATCAACAAATTTGTCGGATAACTGACTGCGATCTTGCAGTCTGTCGAAAGTAATCATTAATATGTTGATGAATAACAGGAGTTTTTACAGTTCCTTGATAGCATTTTTTCTGTAGTTCCTTATAAAAAATATAAGTTTTACATATTTTGTTACTAAAAAATCAAATTATGGCATACTAATTTTGCGAAATAGCACGACATTTGCTCTCTAAAGTAAAGAAATTTGTCATAGAACTATATATAACTAAAAGTGCTACTAGAACTGACATTATTTTTTTTACGTTAATGAAACGTTGTGCTAACTTCATAGATGCATATAAAATTAGATGACAAGTTTATAATTACCACAGTCACTATTTTTCAACTCGATAAAATGAAAAATAAATAAGGCAACAAATTAGAAACGTTAAATTTAAATATATATAATTATATATATATAATTTGCTGCACAGTGTCTGTCAACTTAATATAGACGTTGTCCTCTCTTTTTTCTCTACTCGTTTCAGTAATTTTCTTCTCAAAATTAAAGCAGGTGGGGAAAAATATGGACGAAAGAAAATCATCATCCGATTTTTCTTTTTCTGTTTTTTTCGAATTCTGAGAAATAAGAATCACTTTGAGATGAAACTTCTAGCAAATGTATTAATACTGAAAGTTACAAATAATGTCAAATAATGTACAAATTTCGCTGTTGTATCTTTATGAAATTTTCTGAATTATTGTAAGTTGGCAGATTACAATGACAACCACGATGTACGCCTTTATTTGCCGCTAAGTGATACTAATGACCATTTTGTACGAAGGCTCGAAACGAATTGCTATATACCGGATTAAACATGAATTATTATGAATATTTATATCGGCATTTCCCATCGCACTTTATGAATTTATTTCGACATTCGATAAACTCGATTTTCCAGTGAATACATTTATCCAGCCAATCATTATTCGATCACAGAGAGACGGCATTACACAAATTGTAATTTCAATTTTATAATGCATTGTTACGCAATCGTAACGATCGTGAAAGAGAATTGTTTGTTCTCATATTCTTGAAATGTTAACTCTATGAAACTAAAATTAAAATGAGAATTCTGTGAAAGTGATATTTTAGACTTCCAACGCGTTTTTAAAATCGCCGATTCAATTAAGCGAGACATTGTTCTTCCGCTGCATTGGAGCTTGTCGGAGTTTCCACGTTCCTGAATATTCGACTGTCGTTTTCCTCGTTTTTCTCTTTTTTTCAGTTTGCTTGTTAAACGGGCAGTTATCGGCGGGATATTGGCGGTCGGGAATAACTCTGATGACGACTATTAGCCAAGTTTCACTCCACACTCATCCTCCGCTATGCGATATTCACCAAAATTCCGACGCGAACGAAGAAGCGACAAGGGAGGATGAGGGAGAAAAAAAGAAGAAATAACATACGACTTGACAAGTTGGCGTGACGTTTATTAGACATTAAGTAGTAATACGGGCGAACGGGTCGGACAGGAGACTAGCCGGGTAATAAGGGACGGGTTAGGAGAGCCGTCATACTAATTGTAGTAATTCCGGCATCCACTTTGGATATTTAATTAAGTTTCCGCTGACAAGCATCTACTTACTGGAAGGGAAACGCAAGGGGTGCAAAGTTCTTACCCTCGGTACACACTGCGCTCTGCTATCTCCCGTTTTCTTATCTCATCGTCCTCGTCCTTGTCTTTGTCGTCGTCATTGTTTAACACTGCTACGTAACCTACCGACCTGCCTACCGAAATCCGCGCAACTCACTAATTATTTAGTATTTTCGCGTACACACCTAAGACTTGGGAGGAAAGACAATGTGAAAAATTACGATTGTTTTCTGTATCCGACCGAGAAAAATTTTATCTCGATCTGAATATTACATCGACTACTGGAAAAATGAATCATCATATTTTGTCATCATATTTAATCACTGTGACTGTAAACAATGCGAATGTGGAAACTATGATCATGGTCGTGATAATACGTGGAAAAGAAAAAGAAATCGCCGAATAACAATGAAAAAAAGTTTCGTAGACTGTAATGGAACGAGTACTATATGTACTATATATATAGTACTATATATGTACAATATATATATACAACAATATATATATATATATATATACTATATATATACAATATATAGTATATATATATATATATACATATAGTACTCGTTCCATTACAGTCCATTACGAAACTTTTTTTCATTGTTATTCGGATTTCTATACATATTATATTTCTTCATATATTTCTTCAGTTATATAGGTTTTTATATATTCTTTGTGTAAAGGTTGTAGCACGCAACTGACATAGCTGCATATGCACAGCAGAAGTTTGTACTAATGAGCATCCAACACAAAGTCGCCATATTTATTATTTTTAGACTCTCCTCGGTCTTAAGGCCGCAGCACAGATTTTCGCATAACCAGGGTTGGCAGTAACGCCGTTACTTTGATGATCGTTACCTTGTTATAATGATTTGATAATGAATTGTGAATTTTTTTATGACTGTAATAGTAATATCAGAGTTAGAAAAATCAATCATTACTTGTACAAGTTGAAAAAGTCATTCGTTATTGACAAAAATAATTCCTTTTTCCATTAATTATAATATAATAGTTATTTTTTTACTCGCGTTACTTGTAATGAGTAACGTTACGCATTACTCGTTACTTATTACTTTTTTTAATAAGTAACGCGTAATGATGACAAATTACTTTTCAAAGTGATTTTTTTTCTAATCTTAGCACAATCTTTAGTTAGTTAACGTTACCGTCATAAAAAATTGTACATCGTCATCAAATTGTTTATTATAGAAAGTAACTGAACGACAAAGTAACTGAAAAATAATGTTTGCCAATCCTGCGCATAATGCATAATGCATAAGTGAATCAATTAATCAGAAGCTTTCCTTTCCTTCTATTCCATGGAAAATAAGAATTTCGATTGATTCCCTTTTATGCACTATGTATTATGTGTTATATAAGAGTGCTGCGGTCATTGTGCACAGTTGTCATTTTGTATATTATAATCCTAAGGCTGATATTCATAGTTTGTTCTTATTTAAAAACTTTTAAGTACAAAATATTAATCTGATGACTTGTAACATCTCAAGATTGTATTAATCTTTAGACTGTCGGAATTTTTTCATTAAAATAGTGATTTTTTTTCTCACAAATTTTTCTATATAAGTAATATACACATGGCGCAAAATTTCGAGATTTGTGCAGAAAAGTGACTTTCCCGGCAAGGAACATATGATCAAATATAAAAAAAATGTTTATTTTCTAAAAAATAGTGTATTTTGGAGATTTTTGGTATCTGATTCCAATTCTGAACATAGATTTATAAAATTTCGTTCCCTAAGCACAATATTAATAACATAAATGAATATAAACGTGTAGACTCGTGCAGAGAACTTTCCTTAATTAGCATCCAGAATTAACGATATGGACGTAGAAAATTTGTAGCTTTTTTTTTATTTGATTTTTAAATTTATTTTTTATATTTTTTTTTACTTTTTGTTTTATCATTTAAAAAATTTTTTTATATTTTAATTTTTTGTATATTTTTCAAATTGTATATTTTTTTTTGTATATTTTGAGCAACATATATATAATTATGTAAATTTAATACAATATTTGTATTGAAAACACCATCAAAAATGGTGATATTTTAAACCATACTCAAAAGCTATAAAATAGCTTTCTCGGCAATTTAAAGGTTAAAAGGAAATCTATACAATGAGATTTTAAGATTTAAACATTAAGTCATAGTCGAATGTGAAAAATAATTGATTATAATTGATCAATTTCTAAGCTTAAAGCTCGAGTCTTATGCTTTAAAATTTCATTGTAGGCGCTTTAAGATCTAAGCACAAAGCTTGGGCCTCATAGGTCAACATATAATGTTTTGGTGTAATTATATATGTTATATTGACATACATTTAATTATGTCAAAACATTGTGCCACCGATTATAATTGATGTTTCACGACTCAGTTATGGTCATCTTTGTGTTTAAGTCTTAAGAATCGAATTAGCTTAAGATTGTATATTTTAATATGACGCAACGAACTGTTTTTCATCGTAATAATACCGTTTATGCCAATAATCTGAAGTGATTCTATGAAGATATTTCAGAGTAATTTATAAATGATATGTCTAGAGAGTGAAGATAGCCAGATAGCTACCTAAATATTGTGGCAGACGATCCTTCTCCTTGCCAGCTGCGATGGTATTCCTTTTATTATCTATTGTCCAGGCCAAGATTTTAGTAGGACAGTATATAAGAAGAGCCAGACACGTATACGCGAATGCGGTCTCCCATTCGATTTCGTAAAGTATGAAGCTATCAAGGGCAATGGTCCGAGAAGGCCAGCGCAATTACCAATAACTCTTTGACGTGCTCCGTCTACGTTTCCTTTTGCCACTCGAAACATTTCCTTGTTCCGGTATCGTTCCGTCGAAGATTCGCATAGAATATTTCCATCTATGCCAATGAATGATCGTTTAACTTAACACGATAATTTAAAAATGCATGCAATAGTTATTATTAATGACATTTATTATCTTTCTCTTCTTTTTCTATAGATTATTATCGATATATATATATATA
>NW_017259253.1:27091-31297 GCF_001594045.1 Atta colombica
AACTAAATTAAACGGCTTATATATTGTAATTGCATTTTCCAAATTGAATTTTCCAATTATCAATAGTGCAATTAATAGCACACAGAAGTTAAGTTTTCATGCTTTTTGTTAGATAATAGATATGATGAAGACTAAATTTATGAAATTAATCTGTGAAATCACATTATTTCTAAAATTACATGATTATATACAAGATATTTCAAAATCATCAAATACCCTTTTAATGACGGATCTTGGCTCAAATTGATTTTTTTAAAGCGAGACTACCGGAAGTTGTTGTTGCACTCCCTAATTTTTGACATTGTATATTTTTGCATGAATACTTTTAATTAAAATTCTCCTGAATTTCATTTAAAATTAATTGAAGATGTATTATTTATGTATTTATTATGCATTTTATTTTTCAAAGTTTAGTCAAAAGCAAGCTTTTTCTACAATCGCTTATAATTCAAAGATTATTCCTTCGATGTTAAGAAAATTGAAATTGATTAAAAGATCTGTTATAAAAAGGGGAAGTTTCCATGATCATTTTACAATTGTGATGAGAATCTTACATTCGTAATGATTTTCTTATCGCATCGCGACTCAAAGTTTTATTTCACTAATCGATCGAGCTGCCGGTCAAGTTGAAGCTGCTTTCTTCTTTTCGCTCGGATGAATTTCCTCAGTTAGGTAATCCTCGCTACTGGATTTGTAATGGAAACAGTGCAAGTGCGAGGATAAGAGGGATAAGGATTCTCTCTGATATCTCCCGCTGCTTTAACTACTAACGCTCCACTGCCGTATTCTCCGTCTCTTCCTGTTCTTCGAATATCTATCCCTTTACCGGAGAGATACGAATAGAAATCATATTTAGCGGTCTGGCGCTAGGCTTCCATTGTTTACCGAATATCGAAATCGCATCGGAATACGCTGTAGAATGTTGAAGATCAACCTACGGCTTTCTATGCTCGTCGAAATGAAAGAAGTGGGATTTCAGACACGAATCAGCACAATTTACGATCAGCGGATTGCAGTAGTTGATACAATTGGGGAATTTATACGAAGAAAAGCGATAGTGACATTCTACAAGAAAATCACATATGAAATTTTGATTGTACTTATCTATTAAAAAGTAGAAAGTAAGAAGAAGGCTACAAGCAAATTTATGTTGAAAGAAAATGTAGATTATGTGGTATCAACTTTTCTTTACGCACACGTAAATGCACATTTTATATATACATATATTATTGAAAAATAAAATATTCCTTATAATGAAATTATATTTTAAAAATTATAGAATACGGTTATCGAAAAATTAACTCCAATAATCTTGCTTATATTTTGCCTCAGTTACATTTTGCGACCGAAAGTAGTTACAGTTTATTTGCAAAAAGGTTAAAAAACGATATATAGGTTGAAATAACTGACTGCGTGATAAATGCGATAAATACGACTAAATTTTCGGAGCACTAAAATTAGCATTCACTATTGATTATCCAATTGGAAGTCTGGCGGCGGGCGAGGAAATAAAAACATGACTCGATGAAGAAGAACTCGCTCGACGATCGTAAAGGAAAGAACGGCGTTGCGAGAAACGCGATTCTAATCGGACACCGATACGGTTACGCTACTTAAAATGCGTCCGGCCGTATCGCGTTGCACGGTTTGGCATTCCCGAATGGTGCTCTTGCCGCTCCGTAACTTCCGGAGTCTTGGCGAGGATGATCGATGGGATCTCGTAAGGTGAGGGTGTTCGTCGCTGTTCTTTGAACGTGAGAAATCTGGGCGGCGATCCTCGTGGTGCTTTTATTAATTCCATTAGATCGACCTGCCGTCTGCGTTGCTATAAGCGTCGATTCATTGTATCGAAATATGTCACTCAAGAGAAAAAAATTTTCCTTGTCAAGATATGAAACTTTGTTTCTTATTCAATTACATGTAACGATGTAATGTGTAATAGAATTATGTAAACATAATCGATATGTCTATATTACTTGTATATTCTCGTTAGCGATAAAGAGTGTATTGTCTAATAAGCAATCTAAGGAAATATATTTGAGCATTCGTAACATTCGTAAAAAAAGAATGGAGATTAAACCACGCGCGATGTATATTGCGTCTCATTTCGCTTGGGCATTAAATATTCGGAAGAAACGGCAGAAGCGACCGGGAACTTTAATATTTATAAGTTGACTTTATTACTTTTCCGCTTTTAACATGTACCGCAGTACAAGCGCTTGGGCGGCCAAGCTCTCGCTGTAAGTAATACGAGTTAAAAAAACATTTAACGTCGAAACTTCCGCTATGCTTCGGAACTCTCGCTCACGTCCCCTACCTGATCCATAACGATTCTCGTAAAGTTAGCCCGGGACGCTTGCATACGCTTAATCTTGCAATACCGAGCGTGGTTTAATCCGCAGCAAAATGAAGAACGCGAGATGGTCTGGGGGATCGCCAATCTACTACGCATATTCCATCTTCATTTCTTACTCTTGTTTATATATATACACACACACACACACACACACACACACACACACACATTATAAGAAGAACGACCGTATATGAATAAATCGAATAAAATAAAGAACGCCGAACGGTCAAAGTGAGATGTTACGAATATATTTAATCAATTTTTTGTTCCAAATGTGATTGCGTCGATAATTGTCGGACTTTCAACACAATCATTATGAAACATTTAATAATCCTCTCTAAATCTTAGTGGTCAAGTTGGCTAGATACTCTTCCCGACAAGTTGAGAGGTTCAAACTCTGACTGAGGTAATATTTTTTACAATAAGTTTCTTTCCGTTTTTTAGGGGTTTTATTTAGAAGAGATTATTAAATGTTTCATAATGATTGTGTTGAAAGTCCGACAATTAAAATGCACAATCACATTTGGAACAAAAATTTGATTAAATATATTCGTAACATTTATTTTGACCGTTCGGCGTTCTTTATTCGATATATATAGTAAATCTTAAAATATTATTAACGTTTCTTGATAACAATTTCTATAAAATTAAATTATGCATTACATGCTCAGCATTTTTACTGGAGTTATTTTAAAAATTAATCTCTAATCTATTACAAAATGATATAAACTGATGACAAAAATAGTTTTTAATAAATTAATACAGAAACTTAAAGTTTTATAGGGATCATATCGAAAAACTTTTAAATTCAGCCAATAATAATATTTTAAAAATATTTGATATAGTTCTTTATTTAAAATATCAAAATATCAAGATTAATTTGAATGTTGGTCATGCATTTGAAGTAGCTTTGCAGACATTCTGTGAAGTCCTACTAATAGATATCACAAAATGAGAATAATGCAAAGCAGATTTACATGTAGTTGTCGACCCAGTTTTTGCTTGAATTTTTTTGTCGTCTTCAACGTTGTGGTAACGTCCATAGTCATGTCCATTACTGGAACGTAATAATAATGTAAATGTAAATATTTTTGACGTTGCATACAATGTCAGAACGTAATTTATTTTATATGCTTGTTGCCGTGATCAATCGTAGCTTATTAAGCTCACTAACAAAATCGCCTTTCAGATAAAAGATCGGAGAATTTACAAACAAGAAAAAACACATGAAACACTCTCTTTACAGCATCCTTTATATCTCATGTAAAGAAACAACATCTTTTTCAACATCTTTCCTCTCAGGCATCTCTTATAAAATTCGATTTTATCCTGTAGAGCATGTTAGAGAATTTCGCATGCTTGTCTTACGTCTTCCATAACGTTTCGGAATCGAAAACGGGACTGGTTGGATTTGCAAAAGAGACGTTGTCATGGCACGTCGACGCGCAGTGTTTCGATTGGACGCGCGTCGCATTAATTACAGCCATTACGCGCGTCCGTCGACACGGTCTGTACAAAGGATGCGCGGCGCGGATCTGTGGCCGCAAATGTGTTCTCCTTATGTACTAGGGGTATACTCGTCGCGCTATAGTCATGCTAAACAACGTCGGTCTGCCGGATTCGCGCGCTGCCGTTGCGAAATGACGACGACGCGGCCGGCGCGGCGCGCCGCGCCAGTTCGGACGTCGGACGTCGGACGTGCATGAATAATTAATTCGTTCGTTTCGTACGGGCCGTCGTGTAACTTACTCGCTGCCCGAACATCCTGAAATTTTACAAGTCGCGTGAGAGATAGAGAGAGAGAGAGAGAGAGAGAGAGAGAGAGAGAGAGAGAGAGAGAGAGAGAGAGA
>NW_017259253.1:31397-43830 GCF_001594045.1 Atta colombica
AGAGAGAGAGAGAGAGAGAGAACACGGATACGAGTAGTCGGACACTTCATTTCCTACATATCGAGCCATGACTGTCGCGAAATGGGTGCAAGACGCATTGCAATTTCTAAGCGTGCTCGAAATAGCGGAACGAGAAGTAAATCAAGTCAGACGTTAGAGTGAAGTTCGCGAAATAAGTTATTGTGTCGCGATATTGCGAGGAGAAAGAATGTTGCGAAGTTAACAAAATCGACATTCGAGAAAGAGCTTTAGTTTGATTAGTTGCCAGAGATATGTTTTATATTGATAAACGATTTTTGTAATCTCTGCGTTTCAATGCGAATTTCTGATAAACGCACGAAGATTTTAGATTGCGATTTAGGCATCGATGGCTCATTCTACTTCGTCGGCGTCGTTGACGTGCGTTGATATCGATATTCAGGCCGCGGTAGATTTCCATGACAACCGGCGATTTGCGTCCAAGATAAAAATATATGGTACCAGCATGGTTCGCAATGGCGATCCGCGATATTCCACGGAGCATATAGGAAACTGCTACCGTCCTATATATTTTATAGTGACAGTTTCGTGACAATTTCGCGCAAATAGTGAACGACTTTTCCGAAGGAATTTCGATACGATCAGAGATTGCACTCGTAACAACTGTAATCGCGATATAACTCCAATATTTTCGTAATCCTTAATATAATGCTGAATTCAGAAATATGTTACATCGCATACTTTGTGATTTTGCCGATTTTATATATATCGAATAAACGTTGATTCTCTTTCAAGAATAAAATGTCTTTTATTCTTTCGAAATTAAATAAAAATCGGTTAAATAATAACAGCGATGTAATAAAAAATGCAGTCCTTGCATATTTTTGTAGGAACATTTTTTCCATTCACATATAAATTGGGAATTTGAGGGCATTATCTGCAATCTCATATTGGAAACAATTAGAATATGATGTGAATAAAATCCCGCATTCTCAGCCAGTTACTGCTCGGCAAACTTTCTGGATGGCGGAAGTTAATAACAGATATTTGAGAGCATCTTCAAAAGTAATTGCAGTAACGCTTCAATTAGCATTTTCGCGATCCGCTCGACAAAATTCGGAATCGCGCGGTTTGGGATGCTGATGGAACACAGAGCGGGGGATAATTCGGACGAACATTAAGCATCGTCGTGTCATGCATAATGCACGGAACATTCTCTCTTGCGCACCGGATGCTCCTCCGAATATAAGTACCTCTCGTTGAAGAGAAACGCAACCTCTTTCTCTCCATTGAATGGTCTCTCTTTTTTCTTTACCGTACTTCCTCTCTTCCACGCGTGTTCTTTCTTCGTCCTGGCGTTAAGTACCTTGGGAGAATTGACAGACGGAAGCGAGACTGAACAGGCGGATTAGGATCAATTTCAGACGGCTTCAAGATATGCAGCGTCTTATCCGCAACGCTGAACTCCGCGATTGTCTCCATGGTGTTTACAACGAGCTCATTTTAAGCGAGGCTGTCATGAATGAATTTCGGAACCGCTGCAAATCGGCTAACAAGGAAAGGGATTTAAGTCCTTCTTCGATTTTGATAAATTTTTAATATGTTATTTTGTAAAATCAAGACAAATAACTAAAGAAAAATTAGATAGTTGTGGAGAATAATATTCATTACGTTTCGATATTACACATTAAGGGAAAAAATGCTTAAAAACTTATTTGTGAGATATAATATTTACTGAAATAAATTCTTTGTTTAATTATAGTGAAATAAAATTTATTCCTAACAACATAAATCATCTGGTTTATTTTTTTTACAAGGCTGGGTCGTCCCATCTTTCGAAAAACTTGAATTCGCTATCTTACTCTTTTACTCTCTTATGCTCTTACTCTTTTATTCTTTTGTTTATCCAATATAGGCAAATTACCACACAGTTTCTCTGAAGATGGAATTATACCGACCCTTAAGGTGGTTCTTTAGTAAAGTAAAGCTGAAAATTTGGAGTGCCTCTCCACGACCCATCTAAAGTTATAAATATCTGAATAATTTAGATAAAATATTAAAACTACGTGTATATTGTAATGAAATAGTATGGAATATATGATAGTATCAAGACCTGTATCATTGAACAAAAACAATATAAGATTATATGTAGTTAGAGGTTAAATTTATACAAATTTATGCAAATTTATGCACGTAAATATCTTTTCAGAATGACCGTTGATCTCTTTGTGATTTAAAATCGTAATTTTTTAAATTATTATAATCTTGTTTTTAAGAGAAGTCTATGGTAAGATTTGTGCAGTTAGTCAAAGAAGCATTTGCGAGCCTCTGTCACTAAGTTATACGTGAAAAGTTACATTTTCAACATTTTTTTCTCTCTTATTTTATCGTTAACTTACCGTAGAACTTTGCACTTGTTAATTTCGGTACTTTAACTTCATTATATAAAAAAATAAAACATTTCTATGGTAATTCGTAAAAAATCATCTTAATGAGATATTTCACAGGAATGTAGATATATTTTGTCATTATAGTCAAACTTTTTTATAACTAATAAATATCAAAGAAGACATGCAACATTTACTTGCGAACGATTTTCGATTTTTTTCTTAGTGTATGAATTAAAATCGTCGTTAAAATTATATTTCGGAAAAATACGAAAAGAGGAGCTTTCAGAACAACTTTTATAGTTTTTTTTTAATTCTTAGTGAAAGCATAAAGAATTCAGATACTATACATATCTATAAATTTGCATAAAAAATTAAATATGACGGCGACAATAATCGTAGTCATATGATCAAAGATTTTTCCCTCTCTTATCTTCAAGATGAAAAATTTTACTGATCCTTGAGAGAGAACTTAGAAAAATCATAGCACACGCTATTTCGTCGGTGACTATCCCGTGTTATTTCGAGCATGTAACAGCGATGTGTTAACTAAAATCGAAGTGATTTTCCGCCGGTAGCCGATGTCCACCGATCCAGACAAATAAACTGTCGGAATATTGAAACATCCCCCTTGCTGCCGTTCCATACGCCATGCGCTCGCTCGCACGAAGGTAATCGCTTGCGAATACAGGCGCACGATCCGCATGCGTGTGAATATGCGCGCATGTTTACGTCCGTCGATGTTTGCACTCACGAGCGTCCGCGCGCGCGTGTCTGTATGCGTCTGCATAGTCACGCGAAAAGCAATCATCTCGGCCGGACGCAATCAGCTGCTATCTCCCCTTCGCTCCCTTCATCCCTTGTGCGACACACAGGTGCACATAGCAGTCCCTGCGAGAGCATACATAAGTCGTTACTCGCGAGACACCCGTTGCATATAAGTAAAGTTAATGCCGAGCTGATCACGAAATGTGAGTGAGACAAGAAATGCGTTTTAAATAAAGCCACTCTGGACTCGTGAAAATGTTGAATCCTGATATAGGACAATAATTGATACATTAAATGTTATGAACTGTTTCTTTATTATTATTTGTGTGGGATGTCCAGGACCTTGGATCATCAAAATAATTATATAGAAAATTCAACCATAATGCTGTAAAAAAAAATTTTGATATTCTGGTAACTATTTTGAACATTCTACATAATTATTTGGAGTTCAATAAAATTATTTTTAATCTATTTTTAAAGCTAAATTTTTAGATACTTTAGCAAAACTATTCTTTTTGTATACAGATATTTAACACAAACTACTTCATAATAAAAAAAATTTTTTCTCTTATCCTTATCTAAAAGATTAGAATATTATCAATTTAATGCATTTTAAATATTAAATTATATTATTATATTTTAAACATCATAATTTATTCCCTCGTCTTTGACTGATTTTTAATATAATTGATTTTATGATTCAATAACGAGAAGATTATCATTGTTTATATTTTTAGTTACGCTTATAATACGACCTATAATGTGTTTTATATATAGTAATATATCTTTTTCATCATATTTATATTTTCATCATTTAATCATAAATATAATTTTAAATTTATTACATTTTTTTTTGGTTTACATTTGACATTGTTACTGAAGAAATGGATAGATACAAACTACAAAATAATTAAGATTGCAGCTTGTATCAAATTTCTGAAAGCATATATAAATAATAATGTATATCCATCACATTTGTTACTCTTTATAAATTTTAAATTTCAAGTTAATCATTATAAATCTGTACACAAATTGAATTCATCTTTAAGTCACTTTATAATTATAGTCTTAAATATTTAAATATTTGATCTATACAGATCCATGGATCATTTAAATAGAGATCTTCGGATCACATTTTATAGTTTAATTAATCAACTATCTGTATATATTTGGAATTTCTTATATGGTACATTCGATTCATTTAATAACTTTAGACAGAGAATTCGGTTAAAAAATAAAAATAAGTTAGAGAATGGTTAATTAATAAAAATAGATAAAAAAACGAAATGTATAAAATAGATAAACTGTACATTATGATAAAATAGATATTAATGACTTTAATATTGTAAAATATAAATATGGGAAATTTGATTCGAGATTGGATGATTCGCATCTAGCTATTAGATTAGATCATAACAGTTATTGCGAAGAGTCGTTTAACCCGATCACCCACACAAGTAATAAATCAATCAATTTATCTAATAAAATAGTCTCATCAGAAGTATCTAACTTATTACAATTAGGAGTAAGATTTTTGCCTTTTTATAGGACTAAAAAATGCGATCTATGAATTTATTAAGGATTTCGAGGATAATCAGAGGAAGAATAGGAAGAATACATTAGGAACAATACAAGTTTAATGTAAAAAATCAGATATATTGTGATTCCACAATTAAATAGATTCGTTTAAAAACAAATTTTAATATAAGCGACAAAAAGTTAATGGATATGTATATACAATAAAAAATGATTGTAAAAATAATACAGATATCATATTCACAAAGGCGGATAAGAGCTGTGTCAGTTGCAATAAACATGATAGATTATAAGAAAAAAATAAATGACACGTCGACTTATACAATTGTTAATAAAAATCCAATCAAGAATTTAAAAAGAAAAGGCACTGTTGAATACATTTCTAAAATAAAAATATCATTCTCTAAAAACATATGAATTACCGACAAAATTTTTCATTCAGAATTATTGTCTCTTACGAAAACACCACATTATTTGCTTTGACTTCTTTTTTGCATAAAATTTTACAGCTTATCACATTATAATAGTTTTATAAAAAATAGTTTTGATTTATACGAACAGGCAAAATTATTGCGGAGGATTATATAATGGTGTCACTGGACGTAACATCATTATTCACAAATATTCCGTTAGATTTATATTAGTTGGCATAAAAAGCAGATGGCCATACATAAAAGAGAAGATGATCTTATCCATAGAAGAATTTATACTAGCTACAAAATTTATATTATCATTTTTTACGTTTGACAGAAAAATATATAAGTCCATTTTTGGGATGCCAATGGGATCGCCGTTGTCATCGATTGTTACAGATATCATATAGGATTTGGAGAACAAAACACTTGAAAGTATTAGGTTAGAATTACCATTTTATTATCGATATATAGATGATATCTCCAAAAAACAGTCTTAATGGTATACTGGATATATTCAATAATTTTCATGCAAGACTACAATTTACAGTGGAGCTTGAAGAGGAATAAAGTATGAATTTTTTAGACATTTTGATCAAAATAGTAAATAATAAGATTATATTAGATTGGTCCACAAAGCATCCTTCTCAGGAAGATACTTGTCTTTTTTATCGAATCATCCGTTATGCCATAAGAAGGTATAATATGTAGTTTAGGATAAGGCAATTGTTTTGTCACATCCATGTTTTCATCAAAAGAACTTACAGTATATAGTCGACGTTATTAAATAATAGTTACCCGATTGAGTTAATTTAAAAAAAAATGGATGATAGATTATATATATAAAACATTTAAATTTCAAAGCTTAATAATAATTCAGAGATACAACAGAATAACAATGAGAGGAGGATTATAGCTTTCTCATATATCAAAAAAGCTTCTGAAATTAACCCCAACTATCAATAAAAATGAATTGATGATTGGATATAAATGTTTCAATAAACTTAATAATATTATAAAGCGACATAAAGATATATATATATAGAGATCCTAACGATTGCAATAATAATGTTATTTATTAGGTGTATAAGTTTAAATCCGCTGTTTTTTAATCAGAAAAACACTTTTTTTTTCCTAGGAAGCAAAAACAAATTTATTCAAAGTATTTGCCCTCGCTAACTATACATTTTTCCTATCTTTCGGGCAATTTATGTATACCACGCCAAAAAAATTCCTCATTTTTCGAGGCAAACCATTCATCAAGCTATTTTCGGACGTCTTCGTAAGAATCGAAGTGCCGCTCAGCGAGCGAGTGGCCCATCGACGAAAATAGTCAGAAGGTGCCAGATCTGGTGAGTAAGCGGGATGGGGTAGCACTTCCCAGTTGAGTGTCTCCAAGTAGTTTTGGACCATTGTTGACGTGTGCGATGGTGCGTTGTCGTGGAGGAAAATTAGCTTGTCATGTCTTTTCCGATAATGCGGCCTTTTTTTCATGCAGAGCATGGTGCAATTTGATCAGTTGTTGGTGGTAGTCGTGAGCATTTCACCAGGTTTTAACCGCTCGTAATAGATGACACCCTCCTGATCCCAACACAGCACAGCATCGTCTTCCGTCCGAAGCGATTTGGTCTTGAGGAAGATGTTGATTGGGCGGGATCAACCCAAGATTTCTTGCGTTTAGGATTCTGAAAATAGATCCACTTTTGCCTGTCACAATCCGATGCAGGACTTTCTTTTTTGGCAAGCAGAATTTAGCATGTGTTTTGGCGTCGCTCCATTTGCCTATCGTTCAGTTTATGCGGCACCCATTTTTCGATCTTTTGAACCTTCCCGATGGCATGTAGCCGCATGGAAATGGCTGCTTGAGAAACACCCAATTGCTTGGCAAACATTTTTTGCGATTGAGTATCGTCTTCGTCCAAAAGAGCCTGCAATTGACAATCCTCAACCTTCCTGGGCCGATTTTCACGCTTCTTGTCACTCAGGTCAAAATTGTCGTCATTGAACCGGCGAAACTAATCTCTGCACGTTGTTTCCGATAAAGCATTGTCGTCATAGGCCTCCACAAGCATTCGATGTGATTCGCCAGCCGATTTCTTTAAATTGAAACAGAAAAGCAAAGCTTCCCGCATATGCTTTTTTTTTAGCAAAAAACTAGACATGATTACGAAAGAAAAAATGTATATTGTTGTATGAAATTGCTGATGATGTGCATTGATTAATGTTGACAGATGTCAAACACATAAAAAAAAGTGTTGTGTGTCCAGAGTAGCTTTGTACGTTCATTAATGCCACCTATGAGCAAACAGCGGATTTAAGCTTATACACCTATAAAATATAAAATTAGTATAAAATTAGTATAAAATTAGTATAAAAGTAAAGTGCGATGTTTCGTACGTTGGCCAAACAAAGAGGCAATTAAAGACAAGAGTAACTAAACACAGAAAAAATATGAATCAAGATATATCAAAACTCAGTCATTATTGATCATATGTTGGAATATAATCATAGTTTTAATTGGAATGACGTACAAATTCTTGATAGAAAAAATAATTATTACAATAAATTAATTTAAAAAATGATTCATATTAAAGTTCAAAGTAATGGATTATTTCCAATGAAGATACTGCTCTTTTAAATGATTCATATTTTAACATCCTTGACAGAATTAAGAACAACGATTATTGAGTATTTGTGTTTCTCTTATTTTTAGTTTTTGATGTCATATCGGTTATTTTTATATGTCACTTTGTTCACAACTACCGTTAAGATTTAAGTTTGTTCTCTTATTATCCATCTTTTGGATTTTCTCCAATCCATCTTTTTTCATTGTATCTTTAATTTGCGTATTCGTTTACTTAATTATAATTAATTTCTCAGATATAAATTAATTCATCATTTACAATCAGATGCTTCATTATACAGTACAGAGGACATGTCTCTAACTAATTAAGAAAATTCTCAACATAAAGGAATAATATAGACTGTCAATATTAAGAGAGCCAATCAAGAATTGACTATTAAGATGATTACGGGAAATATTTTTTTATACATTGATCACATATTCCGAATGTAATTATACTTTTTAATCGACAATTACATATGTATTAATTTTGTAATATCTCTGAATCGACTGAAGAAGACTTTTGTAAAGTTGAAACTAGTTTCGCTTAATTTTAATGCATTTTAAACCTTAAATTATATTATTATATTTTAAATATCTTAATTTATTTGCTTGTCTTTGGTCGATTTTTAATACAATTGATTTTGTGTTATCAATCTTTATTTAATTATGAATTATCAAAAAGAATAATGAAATATAATGTTTGCATGCCAGAAATATTCCATACGAATAATATTAAAAAAAACCACGCGAGAAATCTAGGATTAAGGGATCCTAATCGTCGGATCGTCGTTTGTGTTATCGATTAAATCGTAATTTTTGTGTAATAAAAAATTTCGAAATTTAAATCTTAAGAAAAATTTTTTATCGTTCTTAGCATAAAGACTTTCATCTTACAGACACTTATTAATAATATATTTTAATCCAGGAAAAGGATTTTCGAATTTGTAAAAGAGAGAAAAAGTAATATACAAAAATTACGATTTAGTCAGCAATATAGACGGCTTTAGGATCTCTTTAATATACGCATTCATTAAACATATATTTTCAGAATTCTCAAATTTTTTGTCAAGTTAAAATTTTAAATACTTTTGAAATTAGTTCTCGTAAAATTTAATTATTATTTTATTCTCCTGTAAAATAAATTCAGAATTTAAACAGCCACAGGCAAATTGCTAAGTTAAAGTCAGTTTAATGAATTGGCGATTCGGTTCACTGAATAATATTACAGATATACATTTTGAAACGAGGAAAATCCGAGAGATAATTTTAGCACGGTGATGAAACACACGCTTCATCCCTCATCTCACGAGCTCGGTAGCGCAATGGGGGGTTTGATGGCTGACACAACTACGGCGCGGCTTGCTCGCGGGGGTTCGGACGCGCCGCCAAACTCTGGATGACGGCAGTTAACCGAAATCAGGCCGAATCGATTATAACGCGCGGATCGTTACCACGAGATAGCACGAATCGACAGTGGGTGTGAGTAGGGAATGGGGAAGGAACAGGGGAAATTTAATGGGAAACTCAATGTCGTCTCGGAGAAGACGAGTCGCAGTGTCGCGAAATGCGTGGCGAAAAAAAGAAACATCTAGAGAGAGAAAGAAAGAAAGAAGAAAGGAGGGAAGAGAGAGAGAGAGAGAGAGAGAGAGAGAGTTTCGAGAGCGTGGAGGTGTGTCTATAAAGTCACGCTGCTTCCTTTTCCTTCAAGTCGTTAATATGAAGTTTCAGTGGAGGTCGCGCAAGGTCTACCGTTCCGGATGTCACGTCGCGGACTTTCAATTTCCGGCACGCGAGAACTTCGTCGCTTCCAGAGAGAGAAAGAGTGAGAGAGAAAGAGGGAGGGGGGCTGCAAAGAATCCTCGGGTGTTACAGCGATCTGCGCTGCACAAAGTGATTGTCGGAGGATGCGAGGTGCATGCTGACAGCTTTTTCCTTAAAAAAAAAAAAGACAGCGCTATAGTAATGTGCTATAGTATAATGCAGAGTGCATCAATTGCAATATTGACGCTATTCGCGCGTCTTGCGATATTTTTCGCTTAATATTTTGCGCAAATCCTCAGAGACTTATATAAATAGATTTATAGAATGTACAAATACGTGAATGGTTTGAGAACATTGTCTTTGTCTTCGATTGTCATCAAAATCGAAAATGTCCGGAAACGATGAAGCCTCAGGGCGGAAATTCCTCGACTTGGATCACAAATAATCCCTGCTGCACGGAATACTATCCGGAAATTTGGAACCCGCCGTCCGTTAGTCCGCGTCCGCGAGAAGTGAATCGGCAGACATTGAAAAAGCACGTGATAATATGCAATTCTCATTTGCTTCTAGATTGACGCATGATGAGAAAACAGCAGTTTACTCTGTTTATTTAAAAAAATTAGGAAATGTAATAATATTATGTGTCAAACTTCTAATTGTTTAGAGTTTAGAATATTTTTTATTTATCTATTCCTGTTCATATTCCTTTAGCTATTTTATTATTAAATATTTCTAAAGTCTCTTAATCAATTTGAATAAAATTTGACGCGAAATGTTATTACTGCAGAATTTGCAATACTCGCAAAATTGAAGTTATTATTCATATAGGATATTGTAGCATTTGTTACGCAGACATATTTTTGGCTAGTTACAAATACCTTGATAGAATGGAGATTAATAATTTTAAAAAAGAAAATTTGACTGGTAGTGAGAAAAAATGATTGGCATCCAGTAATGATAGCAGTTATGATAAAATATTTTACAATATTGTAAATATGTAATAAAAAATATCTAATAAAAAAGTTATCTATAATAACAATGTCGATATATAAAATATTTCACAATATTGTAAATATGTATTGAAAAAATACCTGATAAAAAAATTATCTACAGCAACAATGTCGATATATAAAACATTTTCACGGATTGTTATAATTGATTTTCTATCAAATGTCATCGGATTTGCTCGAAACTACATTCCATACGTTTTCGGGGATTCTCCTCATTCTAAAGCGGTTAACAAACACGATCAACGGATTATGTCATTTTTTCGTATTGGTAAGCTTCTTACGTGGATATTATATATAATACGCAATAGAAGCATATAATCGCATTTATATATAAAGAAAACCTGGCGTGCTCCTTTTCCGTGAGTGATGAGCAGGCTCGCCGCTCTATTGTAACAATTTTAATAGATACTTGAGGTAACGAGGTAGGATAAAATGCAGTGACATCGTGAGTGTACGGGAAAGATATCGTGTAAGTCGGACTTAAAACTCTCGGCAGTGTCTTCGCGAAACAACTAGCGCTTTTCGAGGTAGGCCAGCGTCGGACCGCCGTCGCGCCGTCATTCTCCGAAAAGTAGGTTCTCCAGTTTCGTTTAGTTAGTTTAATTGAGAAACCGAGGAATGCACGAAAAATATAGATAAAGGATTTTTAACCCCAATTCAGCGATATACGAGTACTTAAATCATATTATTTTTATCCTTAAATCTAATAACGTCAAATACGTATTTTTATTAGTTTTCTTATATAGAAAAAAATGGAAAATTTATTTTTTTGTTTTTGTGTTACCGCGCGTCACACGTCAGGAAGTGAATTAGAGACTAGCGGCGAATTAAAGAACAAAGAGGGTTTTCTCAAGCCCTCGAGGACAGCGGTACATCCGTACTCTTTGTTATCATCGGTAAGTAAAAGAAGCGCCTGAGTCGCGGGATTAAAGAGGCAAATTGAATTTCCTGTCGTAATCCTGCTGTGTAGAGCCTCGTTAAGGATCAACGGTTGCGCACTGCTCGTTGACGTTCCTCCTTTTGGCAGGTCATGGCAGCACGTAGAACAGGACGAATCAATTTAATAGACAGCGCATAATCGTCGCCTGATCATTATTCAGTCCGTTCATTAGGTTATCGTGTCCGAACTGCTCCATGATTCGATCATGCGGTATCTCGTACACCATCTACACATATAACGGAATAATAAAGGGATTGGGAGGTGGGTGGACGGGCACAGTGGTGTTAGGAACAGGGGATGCAAGGGTCGCGTAGGTTAGCCAGTCAATGTTGCACCAGCGGTGTATCCGGCTATGTTCGGCGGTTGATTACTACGCCCGATTGGATTCAGCCCATTTATAAATGCGTTAATGATAATTGATAAGAACTAATTAATAAACGCGTGCTTAATAAAATTTAATTTAACGAATGTAAAAAAATAGGTAGTTCGTGAAAAAGTATGTGAGAAAGAAAAAGGAACAGAAAAACAAAAGAAAAAAACAAGCAGAGTAACGTAAATTGATGAATCAGAATTTTCAAATAAAATTGAAGTGAATAATTTATGAGTTTTCTGAAAATAATTATCCATTTTATAAAATTAAATCCTATAAATAAATCTCTAATGTTCAATTTCTTCACTTTATCCAACTCTAGATAACTTTATCCGACATATTTCCTAGAATACAAGAGATATCTCCTGAATAAGGTTATCTGCAACTTATCTGGAAGTGAAGAAATTGGACATAATATTTAATTTATTTATAAGTTGCTGTATATTAAGAATACCTATTTAAATTTATTTGCAAATAGTCGATTAATGTCTAATCGAATCATCTGAGGAATTTAACACTATCCCACGTACTATTTCTTGCTACTTGTTAAAGCGATGGTATCTCAAATATCGCGGGAACATAAGAACAGTTTCCACGAACATAATCGTTAAAACCATGGGAAAATCGGAAACAAGAACAAACG
>NW_017259253.1:43930-55763 GCF_001594045.1 Atta colombica
TCTAAACTCCATCTACGCGACTCTCTTGTCCTCGCTAACTCTGAGAAAACGGAGCGATCTTCTCCTTATCTCGCGTTTCTCCATTGCTTTTCTCTTCTACCGTTTTCTCTTTCCTCCTGCTGCCATTTGAAGGATGCTTGTTTTAATCACGATGCCGCAGAGAGTATGCCATTGTCTTTGCAGTATCGGTTTGAGGGAAATATCTTCGAGCGGAATGCGACCAGCCTCGTGCCGGGTCCGGCGAAAGCAGATTGTGGAAAAATCCGGCTGGGAAGGCGGCCCGTTCATCATCGCCTTGGTTGCACCTGTTCTTTTCTTGCTCGCCGGGTACAATCCCAGTTGGGAGATTATCGGGGATTATTAAATTACAGTGTCTTTTTCGGCGAAATTATTATGAATGCTATTATAACCGCCTTTTAACAAAGGCACGTCTGCGCACGTCATGCGGTTATAATAGCATTCATAATAATGTCTTGTTTTTCTCAAGCGAAATTGTGTCGAAGAATCACATTTGAAAACTGATGGTATTGTTTATAAAAAGATTTTGAGAAAAAATTTTATGCTGGAAAGGAAAAATGGAATAAATATGAAGGATCTTTTAGGAGAGACATACTTTGGAGAGACAAGTGTATTAAGTTTCTGTTGCTTAAACCGAAACAAAAATCTATACATATTATAATGTAAACGAGGATCATAACAAATCTGCGAGTTATAGATTTTCCGCTTTGTTATCCATTCTTTAATAGAAATTCAGTGAATGCAAATTTTTCTTGTTTTAATTTAAGACTTTTTAAATTACTAGCATATTTTTCTATACATCAGCCATTTTTCCCTGATTCGTGATATTTTTGCTTTAAAAAGCAATCGAGATATTCATATTTTTCTTTGTACTGAAATTCTCTATGCAATGGAGAGATCTTTGAAAGATGTTAGAAACGATCTTCATGAAAAGAATCTTTCTTTCCCTTCTGAAGTTTAGTTTTGTTATAGCCATGTCTTGAATTAGGAGAGCCTTTGTAAGATTATACGTTCAAGTTTTGCGCGTAAAGTCTTAAGTCTTACCATCAGCATTCTGCCCTTCTGCAACTTGGGGTAATTGCCTCGGGATTCTGTTACAGTGAATTACGAGCGACAGGTTTAGAAATCGAACGATCAACTGTAAATAAATAGCGATAGAGAACCCAGTAGAGATAGAAAATTTCTCAATTTAATGGGATTGAGTACATTGACACTGTGTGCGTTGCCGTATTATTTAACAATTAGAAAAAGAGAAAATCTCTCTTATAAATAGAGATATATAAAATTGTTTTCTTTCATTCGCATTTATGCTGCGTATTCTGTAAAAGGTTTTGTTTCAGGATTGAATAAAGTTTATTTATGCCTTTATCTGATATGATTTTTAAAACATTTTGGTTTCTTAGCTCGATATTATTTTCTTTCTTTCGTCTAGCTGTAATAATTCTTCGATAAAACTTTCATTCAAGTTACGTATAAACAGACGCAGCCGACGTACGGACGGAAAATAGTTTTACTACTTATCGCATTGCAAACAGCATACTCTCGTGTTGTAGCTCACTAGGGAGCGTGAGGGAGAAAAAAGGGATAGAAAGAAGAGAAGCATCAAATAAAAGAAGGAAGATACGAGAGAAACATCAGGATTGGCGGGCGATCGAAGCGATCGTGTTTCGTGGGAACTTGCAAAACGTTTCATTCTACCGCGGGCCGTACGAATCGAATTGGTTTGTAATTCCATTTTATCGGCGACCAAGCGGGATAGGAGAAAGGGGAGTTGTGAGATGGAATATGAATGCAACGAGGTATTTTGCGTAGAGTCGCGAGAAAGTGCATTTATTCTTGTCCAGATGGGGAGCTATCGGATTTGAGTGTTTAACCTAATGGAATACGTTTTGCAATACGCTCACTGGCCAGATATTAATAATACGTGCATAATCCTGATAATGCGCCGTAAGACAGGGATTAGTTGCGCCAATACGAATCATTTTGACGGGGATATTATTTAATACCTGTGCACTACATCATTCAATAACTATGAAAGAGGCTGGTTAAATTCAGTATAAATATTTGCGGAAAATCTCTTATTTCCTGATTAAATTTCTTGATAAAGAAATCTAGGAGTCTTAATCTCCGATCGTAGATTTTTGGGAACACTATTTTTTGAATTAATTATTAGAACAAAAAATTTACTAGAGAAAATTATACTACTGCGAAATATAATATCGCAATTTAGATATTTTGCCGATTACTTTCTATATTTATCTGAGTCTTTTAGACTTCGATTCCAACAATATAAGATTAACATGAGATTATAACTTTAATCTCGATTTAACTTATATTACTTCTTTATCTTTTTCTAAGTCTAAGAATTAAATTGAATTCTTAGAATTAGAAAAAGATAAACAGTGTTAAATTGAGATTAAATAACTGAGAAAATTTATCTTATTAAAATTGAATTGATTAGAATATATATATAGAGAGAGTGACTTTTTTAGCACTTAGAAGATAAATCTGCTCTCATCGATGAAATCTTTTTTGACCATTAACCAGGGCGACGCAAAGAATATCGAATCATGAGATATGAAGAACATCCTTAAGGATAGTGCAGGACTTGGTGCGATCGCGAATGCAGGCTGCACAGGAAAAGGAAGGCTGCATGGGTAAAGGGACACGAAAGGAGCCGGTGAATCCGGTGCGAGAGAAAGGAGGGAGAGGACAAGTAATTTCCTTGGCAGAGGCGTGAGGAGCATGCTGAAGGGGCGGTGGGGCATCCCGTGCGCGAGAGGGTGGTCCAAACTAAACTAAATAATATTGATGGCCAACGGAAATTGAAAGCCGTTAAGGTCTTCAGCGTTGCGGTGCGAAACGACGCTGCTGCATAAATAAGACGGCGTGCATTAGGATTAGACCAGTGTCTCTCAACTCTGGTTCGCAAACTCTGACTACCACGGAACTATGTTACCGTAATGTCACGAGCGATCCTGCAGAATTTATCGTTTTCCCGTTCACTGCGTCGTCACAGCTCGCTTGCCATAAACGACGCATCTGCCGATAATATCGGAACGTTTGTTTCGCGATTTTCCCCAAGCGATATTATCTCAATTTCCTTCGTTAGAAATGTATCGAGCGGTGCTGTGATTAATTGAGAGGTTCGGCTGTAAATAGTATGGGTATATACGCGTGAAATTATTACGTAAAAATTAAATAATCCTGCAGAAAAACAATATGCCTCTCGCATATAAAAGAAAATCAAATATTACCTTCAATTTAGTGATTATTAATCGCGATGAGATAATTTTATATATATATATATATGTATATAGATTGTTGAACAAATTATATAAAATGTGTATGACAATTATTTCTTTTTTATTTTAATTACAATGACTGCGTTCAGTAGTTAAGCAGCTTTGCGATTGTTGTAAGATTTATTAATATGATTGGTTTATACATATAATACATTTAGATCCATAGAATGAGAAATTAAAGGTAAGACCAATCATATTAAAGAATTTTAATTGCAAAGCTGCTTTTTCTGTTAAATGTAGCCTTTGTATTTTATTTGAGCTTGTAGTCTTCATCTGTGTCTCTTTTTTTTGTCATAAGATTAATTTCAAACGAACAGACTAAAAGATAAACTTATTATAAATTGTGCGAACTGTATGCACACAACTAGAAAATTGCGGTCTGTTTAAAGCGGATGGTTGATTGTCGGTGAATATTCGTGACTTTTCGAGCTGTGTTGTGTGGAGACACCGAAAGTTGGCCTGAACAAGTCGCGAATCGTTGGTTCATGCAAATTCGACGTAGATGTATAGCGTAAATGCTGAAAAATGACCGGCTTAAAATATGCGAGTGTACCGTCCGCGATAGGTGAAACTCGACCGCGCAACACGCGTAATAAGTCCCCCCGTGATGTTTCAACGGTTTTCCACTTTCCCCCATCCTCCCTTCATCTTTCTTAGGTTGTGGAAGGCTTTTTCCTTTACTCACGCCATGTTACTGGAATTGGGGCGGAAGAGAGGTCTGCAGTAATATATTTTTCCTTCACTTACGTATATTTTTAATACTGTCCCCGGCATGATTTACACAAACCGGGGAAACTGATGGCAATGCGTTTAACCTTGGCTTACCGCTCAGAGTAGCAGTATATCTCGTCGGCGAATTTTTTAACGTACGTAGAAAATTTCCTGCTAGTAGTATATCTTGAGACGATAGCATATCTCAAATTGATATTTCTCTCTCGAAAATATACATATTTATTTATAAAGCGTAGCATAATGATCCCTGCAATTATCAACAATATTTCTTAAATTAAGCGTTAATGTGAGTGAAAACAGATATTTGTAATCTTAATGACACACGTGTGACTACTACTATTAAAATCAGTGGAATAATACTCGTTATCCTAATTGCACGTCACAGCCGCTGCTTCACAATACATTCGCGGTAATCAATTCAGTAATTAACTTGCCCTCAAAGAGGAACCCCTACGCGCGATACTGATCACTACGTTGAGGTCTCGTGCGAAGCTCTCCTCTAGTCTTCCGTAGCAACGTGACTTCATGGCGATGCACTACGTGCAGCCCCGGCAGCCAAAGGGATCGCACAATCAGTCATTCGAGATATCGTTTCGCCGTGCGCGGCTGAAAAGGGAGAAATCTCGCCTTGGCTTCATTATCCCGACAATAGTCCCGGGTTCGTGGTCCAAAGCACAGTTTTCCCTCCACTCCTTCATGTCCTCCTTCATGTTCTCCTTCTCTCTCCTTTCGCCAACTTGTATCATATCTTCCTCCCTTTCAATCTCCTAACTTAAACTCACCCGTTTTCTCGAGGTCGAAAATCCGTTTCGATGCTGCTTGCGTTTCGTTCTCTTTCCGCTGCGACTGACTGCCGTCCCTACCTTCAATGAACGGCCGATGCACGATAATAACGGCGAAGCCGTTTCATAAAGCAGTATCCCATCATAAAGGCCTCTTCAATCCGTGAATGAGAAGGAAAAGGAGACTCGAAATGAGAATACCGCCCAACCTACCTTTCTCTTCTTCCTCTCCTCACCTTCTAGTAGTGCACCCTTATTCCAGCTTCGTGGACTCTCTTTTTAGTTCCGGATTCCTCCCACCCTTCGGCCGCTGGGAGGTGATGTTCGCTCGAAGAAGGCCGTGAAGAACGCGAAATGGTAGAGGGGAGTTGAAAGCAGATAGAGGTAAACGGAGCAGGCGGGATGATGGATAAAAAAGGAAGATGATGGAAAACACAAGGGAATTCTTGATCTTTTCGCGGGCTGACGCTTTTAATTCACAAGGCGGGCATCTCTTTTAATTGTGCCCCGTTATTTGGCGACTTCTCACCAACTCTGCAAGTAACGTCGTTTGTAGATGCTGGAGCTTGCACTTTCTTCTGGTCCCATCGCGCTTGATTTCCCATTGTCGTCACCAGCTATCAATGATTCTTTCTACATCGTTAGCATTTCTTCTTATATCGTGCGAGTTTATATGTCGGGCTTAATCCTAGAATGCTATTGATTCGTAAATTTTATATACAAATGAGCGAGATCATTAAGCGCTAAGCTATGCTTTCAGTGGTCATTAGGATCCAATCTGCCATGCTAAAAGCTTGGACAAGCGGAGAGAAACAAGCTTTTAAAAATTCTGTTCAGTATATAGTCCAATTTCAATCCCCTGGTGGTCAGTATTATATATAACAGAGAGAGCATGGTAAACGGTTTCAATTTTTAAGTAGTTTTGTATTATTACAGATTTAGATAGATTTTTGTTTGCATATTCCGAAACAAGTTGATTTTTTGTTTGCTCCTAATCTTTAATTTAAAAAAAAGTTATTAACAGTTATAGTTTCGAGAACGATTCGGGTAAACAGGTTTACAGTTACTATACTCAAATTGCAGTTACTATACTCAAAAGGTATGAATCAATAAATTTTTGTTTACACACACATTACAAACTAGTCGATTCTTTGTTTGCGCATCCTTAGTTAAAAAATTACTATATTCAAACATACCTGAGTTAACTATCCTTGAAATTTTAATTGTTAATAGTTAAATGAAGAATCGACTTGTTTCAGAATGTGCAAATAAAAATCTATCGATTCATGTTATTTTGAGTATAGTAATTGCGATTTGAACCTACCAGAATCAACTGTTAAAACTGTAATTGTTAAACTTTTTAACTAAAGATGTGCAAATGAAATATCATTTTCTCAACTTTCAGAATGTGCAAACAAAAATCTATCTATTGAGATTAATTAAATTAATCTAATTTGATTGTGATTGGGAGTGTGAAATTAGCTCCATCAGAATTGTTTTCTTAATAATAATTTTTTAATAATAATAATAACTTTTTTTACCAGAAATGTGCAAACGTAAATACGTATGTACATGTGTAAAAGATGGACAATTGAATGAGTTATAGGAAGTTCATTTTTTCAAAAGTTAGGAGGCCAATTTCGTACGGATATAGCAATAATATATTACTCAATAATGATAGCATTCTAAAGTTAAATAATGTCGAATTTCGAAATTTAACAAGAACTGCCAATTCGAAAACTAATATGTCGCTACTCATTTGCTAATTAACTTATATTTTTGTTTATATTAACTAATATTTCCTTTTTTATATATTACTATGTATAATTAAAAAATTACTATGTATAATTAAAAACAGTTTCGTGTGATTATAACATTATAATTTTTCTATCTAATCTTTATATATCGCAAGATCAAACTTATCGGATTAGGTATTATAAAATAATTTAAAACGACTTTTTTGAAATTCTTGAAATAGTATTATTATTTTGACTAAATTACAAACTGATGATAAATCTTACAAAGATTTAAAATAAAAGAATCTTTTATTTATTACATCCTTATTTGTAAAGATACACACACATTCTCTACTTCTTTTTCTCTATTTCTTTTCTATTCAGATTTTCACTTTTTTTATTACACATTTTTGTTTATTCACTGGCTTGTTTGCTCATTTGTTTGCATAATAAATTTTTATTACATATATAATACCACAGATTCATAAATATCACAAGTAAAAAGATTACAAATATAAGCTTATAACTTTAATCCTGAAAGTAAAAGAAGAATGACGAGACGAAGCAAAAAACTTTAATATTGATCTTTGTAAAGAATGCAAAATATTTGAATAAAAGCAAAGTCAAAGGCTTTCTTTTGATGTTATACACGCTTATAGAAAGGAGAAAAAAAATAAATTTTCACGACAGAGGAGAGGCATAGTAAAAGGCATGCCAGAAGATAAATTCATATTGACGACATCGACATCTCACGAAATGGCGTCGACATGGATAACTCGCTTGTGTGAATGTCACAACCTTGTTCTTCTCGTTTTCAGTCGGCGTTGTAAAATATCTGAGAGAAATACGTATAAAGGAAAACGAATGGGCAGACCGGGGATTGGAGGGTGGAAGGGCGCGCATCATGGATAGGGACCCTCTTACGGGCGGCTTATGTTTCAATTTGTTCGGTCGCGAATAAAATCGCGTTTTACGAAGCGTCAAAATGCCACAATCCACTAGTGTCCCTTGAGCGAGCCACCATCTCTTCGCTAATTGACTTGATATATTTGCGAAGAGCAATACTTATTTTGCAGAAAAAGTATACTTGTATCTCACTACGTGTAAAATTTTTTGTGTTTTTGTAAAGAGAAATACTAAAGAGAAATAATGTAATTTTTATTTGCTATTATATTTTTATTTAAATAAAATAAAATTGGTATTGTGATTGAAGAGTAAGATTATATTATTTAGTTACATCTTTTTAATTCATAAATGTTCTTTAGATTGTAATATTTAATATTTTCGTTATTATGATGATTCGCCATCAATGATACAATCGACTATAATTAAGCTTAAAAATGAATTTTGCACAATATATCGTACACTGCAGCATCGAATGTGAGACGATCATATTGGCAGTCGGCATTGAAAGAACTCGTAGATGCGCAATTGTCGCCGAAAAATGTCGAAAGTCGTCTTCAAACGGCGAAGACATCCGGCGATCGACACAAAATACTTCCGTTCCCTGGTACATCTGTCTTTTCGAATCTACTTCGTCGTATCCTGCTGCCGTTTCTTTCGCGCTCTTTCCAAGGATGCAGACACCACAAATCCTGAAGGAAACAGTCAGTCAGTCTGTCTAAAGAATCGTCGTGTCTTTTCCCACCATTCGTATTTCTTCTCTATCTACTTTTCCTTTACGAGAGATAAAGAATCGATAGAAGCTCGGATTTTCAATGAGGAGAATCGGGAAGGAGGGAAGAGAGACGTAACGCAAACGGGAAGAGGAGCTTGCACGAAGCTACAAAGGGAGAAAGGAGAGAAGGAAGTGTATATAGCCGGTCGATTCTACATTTTGCAATTCCAATTCCTCGTGCAACACTGTATTGTCTCGATTGTGGCAAACGGTAGAAGCGTTTCGTCGCGATCTATCCGTTTCGTCGCTTTGACGTTGCCATCGAATTGCGATTAATCGCGCGCTGTTTGCGTTTTGCAGTTAATCGGTTGGCGGATATTTTGTGCGTGTGTGCGTATTTCGACGAACGATCCTGTAACTCGTAGACTTGTAATTGACGAGCTGTAATCGAAAAGTTGAGATAGAAGGTCGTAACTGCCAGAACTATTATATTGTGAAAACGAAGAGGAAAAGTTATCCATTAATGATTCGATAAGCGATAAAGGTTCAGCGTATATAATAACAGTGAAAATTATAAAATACAATTAAGATGTTAGCCAAGCAACGTATCGATGTGAGACTAATATCGATATTTCAATTACATTTGGAGCTTTTTCATTTGACAATGAAAAGTCATTCCTCTATCATTCGTAAAAGTCGAGAGATAAACTGCCAATTTCACGAAAAAATGTAGGATTTATGCAGTTCGATTATCATTTTTTCCCATGCATATTGATTTATTAATAGTTTTTTAAAATTACACCGCGGAAGCGCTATTAATCTTGCTGATACATTTCAGAATATAATCCCGTATACAAGACAGTCGTATCAGTAATTAGTGCCGATTCATTTATCAAAGCAACGGACCGGACCGTTTTCGATTTAATTCCGATGGCGCTTTCGCAGAGAGAGTTCCAAGAAAATTACTTCGATTCCTAGGAAGATTCTTAAACGGTGAGCGTTAACCGAAATGGTAAGTGATCGAGACTGCTAGGCGCTTCATCAACCAAATATATAAGGTTTTACGTGCTTTGGGGTTAGCATTGAGACGTTGCGAAATTAAAAATGATATTTGCATTGTCTCAATGTTATAATAAAGTTTCGCTTCATCTGGATAGTGTTAAATTTAGTAGAAAAAACTACAACAAATATATAATCGTATTTACCACTGCGATATATGAGAAATGTATAACTGAAGTATTTAACAATATAAGATTCTTATATTGTTAAATATGATATTATATTATATTTAACAATATAAGAATCTTATTTTAGATCGTATGTGTGAGAACGCAATAAGAAATAGGAATTAAAAGGCTCGATCAAAACTAGATTTTTAATGTTTAAATAATTCAATGTGAATTATGTATATAATATATATACATGATTCATATATACCACATTGTAATCATTTGAACTACGCGTCGAAATTTTTCTGGACTTGAAACGCAGCTAAACTATCGAAATAATACCACAATTAAATTTTGATGCTCAATAAATATTTATTAGAGAGAGATTTTAATGATCTATGATGATACATTAAGAGAAAACGAATATATGACGAATTATGACAATTATAAATTTAACAATCTAAGTACCTGTAATTTTACAAAATAATAGCACTAAAGTAGTGCACTAATAAATAATAGCACTAAATACTATAGAAAATAAAATCACAGTAACAATATTTAGGTATTATTAATTGATAATAAAATAGTGACTCAACTACATTGAATAGTTATTTGGAGTTTATGTAAATATTGCAAATAGATAACAATTACATTTTTCTAGTTTAGACAAAAAATTTTTTTTTAATAAAACACTCTATATCGTAGTAACTAATTAATCATTGTTGAGATAATTTTAAGGAATACATTCAAAACTTTTTCTCTAAAGTTACTCAGCACGAGCAGTACGTGATATTATCACCAAAGGAACATAGCGGAGTTTAGTGTCTCCTAAGAAGAAAATTATTCAGCTTACAATAAAAGGCGCAGCATTGGGATCGAACTTAGAAAACAAAAATATTGGGTTGTCCGGAAAGTTCGTGCCGATTTTGAAGGAAAATTAAAACAGAAGATTTAAATTTTTAATTTCATTTATTAAATTTAAATCTTTTGCGGCATAAAAATGCATACAAAAATTTGTACTATATATTATAATAAGAACAATAAATAAATTAATTGAATTTATTTATTTATTAAAAAAATAATATTAAACATTTGTAATTGATTACATGGTTAATGTTACTATATTTTCTTAATTCATTTAATCTAGTATTCTTATTAAAATTTTATTTTATATATATATATATATAGTTGAGGCGCTATTTCACTACAAATTTATAATTACTGATATGACTTTTTTCTCTGAGTATAGAAATTTGTAAATAATTAATTCTTATTGCGAAAAATATTACCTCGGCCGGAAGTCGAACCCGGATCTCTTGCATTCCGTGCGAGCGTTCTAAGCCTTTAGACTACTAAAGTATTTAATCAGAAAATATGCGCCTTTTTATAAGGAATGTTTTATATGATTTTTTAACAATTAAAAGACAAGTAGATCAGCATAATTTATTATGAGAGCGAGAGCATAATTTATTATGATCACGCGCGTATTTCATACACGTGAATACGCGCATGATTTCGAGTCGTGTTAAAATAAGCATTAACTAGGTCGGAAACACAATGCTCGTCAGTTATAATTCGCGGAATTGTTCCGCGACGAGTCACGCGGCCGACTTCACGTCAAACGTTTACAAATCCTCCGTTTTTCCTACCGCAGGTCCACATCGCGCATCTGTTAGCTTACCTTGAATTAGCATATTTTCGTTTCACTTTCTAGGCTGTGTGATTTTTCCCATGAGATTAGTATGGAAGAAATAAATGTTTTTTTGTAAAGTAGACATGAGAAGTACGAAAAGAAGTATGAAACCATGCGCGCAATTGTTTCTGACATTTATATTATCCATATTGTACGTTTCTCATCTGCATTTTCTGCGATTAGAGTCCGCATTGCGTTTTTCATTCGCGAAAAGTTTCTGCGTAAAATGAGTAATGGGTAAAGCAGAGCGTGCTTTATTATGTCAGGATAATTGGAAAAGGCTGAAAGTGTCCAACAATTGAAGTTTGAGAGGACATAAGAAAACCTAGTTTCATTCCGTGATCGTTGTACCGTAAACGATTAATGATGAGAAACGAGAATCAACTTTCTAAAGGAGAATCGCTGCTCTTTTTGACCCAGGTTACCGACACGATATCGATCGTCCGCTGAACGGTAGAGAGGGACCAATTAAGGACACTATCCGTTTCCACAGCTGCGAGCTGAGATACTCCCACGTTTACTTCATGAAATACTTCTTTAACTCCCGCACAAGCGCTGTGTCCCGGCGCCAAACACTTGTCGCTTCATGATTCAGGAGCAATCCGGAAGAAGGGAAAGAAGAAGAGGCTAGAGAGACGTAGAGGAGAAGGGGAAGTAGAACGCCGACGACTGAAGAGGGAAGAGCAATAGTTGACGGTGCAGACAGAGAGAAAGAGAGAAGGGAGGGAGGAGAGAGAGAGAGAGAGAGAGAGAGAGAGAGAGAGAGAGAGAGAGAGAGAG
>NW_017259253.1:55863-59574 GCF_001594045.1 Atta colombica
AGAGAGAGAAAGAGAGAAACGGGGGATGAAAGGACGAGCGAAGGAGCAAGAGGAAGGAAGAAGCGGGTATTCCGAAGAGTGAAACGAGCCAGAGGACGACGTGAACGGAGGGCGCGAGCAGGGATGAGGAGGGATGGAAGGCGTTGGTGCATGCGCAAGAATTTCACACGTGAGCCCGCGAATCCGCGAGAGAGGTTCACCTCGAGCGCGAGACTTCCTGCCGCTTCAGTGTCGTGCGCGATTCCGTACGCGGCGCTTGGCGAGGCGATAATTGTACCAGAACACAACTCGCGTCACGTTCTCGTCAACAGATCGGTGATAGATCGCACGCGATTCGGACATTTCAATCCCGAGAATCGCAAGATTTTATGGGCCTAGCCATGATGGAGCCTAACGATTAGTCTCGCAACAGAAAAGCGCGATAGAATGACGATCGAACAGAAGATCGAATTACAAATGGCCGCGAGAAGCATCAAGGCGATACTGTCGTAGAAAACTCTGGTATTCCTCGATAATCATTCGAACGGAATAATAGCAGTCGACGACTCGCGTCAAAATGACGCGGGTGTAATAGAAACCGTTTGGCAGCCGGGAGAGGATTAATCTTCAGACTAGACTAAAGGGGTCCCGCCGGTAGACAGGTGGCTTGTCAGTCCCGCTGCAAAATAGGAGCTCGTGCCGTGATAGAGCCACGCGATAGTAAATCACAAGGTGACGGGATTTTGCGCGGCTGTCAGGCGGAAACGCCGTTCCATTCCGCTCCGCTCCGACTGACAACATCCTCTTCAGTACGTCACGTGGTCGACAGACGAATTTTACGAAATGTATCGCGCTGAGATAGCGACTTCGTGAGGATTTGCCGCCGTTGCCACTACCATCGTTATTATCTTTATTGTCATCATTATCTCTGAAATCATCAACCTCTGCTGACTTGTCCGACGCAATTCTCAATTGCTGTAAATAACAAAGTCACGCACTTTGGCGAAAATAACGACTGGCGAAAACCGGCCGTGCGGTCCCCGGGTCGTGTGTACGTGTGTGTTGCCACTGTGGAATCCCGCTCGTAATGACTCGTAATTGCGCGGAGGAGGAGTCGACGTCGTGCTGGAACGATTTAAGGGACACCTAGCAGCGCCACCCGCACCCTCCGTTTATAATGATTAGGTGCACGCGACTACGGGGATTACCTGGTTGAGGTGGAGGACCCCGAGGTGCTCCGAGACGCGAGGGTGGACGGAGACGGAGAGGCTAACGTGAGGCTGAAATCTGAATACGAGGGTGGTTGATCGTGCGACCCCGACGAACTCGTCCCTGGTACCTTTCGACCAAACGATCCAACGGACTGATCGTTAGCACGCTCAGGCGCGAATCGACGTTTTCACGTATTCGATCGTTGAAAAGATTCAATTGGAAGGTGAGGTCAATTTCACGATTATCATCTATTTTTGTTTCCCCCCTTTTTTCCCTATCCAATCGCGATTATCCTTTGCCTCTGTTCCACTTTCTTTTTTCTCCTCTTGCGAGTCTGGTTTGTTCCACGGCAAATCGATAGGATAATGGCGACACCAAGATAAATATGATGTCGGAATAAATTTAAATGCGACGTCCCGATAAAAAGCTTATGTAATCATTTAATTTCCTATTAATATTATTTAATCCTTAACTAATTATATTTTACAGATAAAATGAAAATTGGTAACACCAAAAATTTACCAACATGTTTTATGTATACATACATATATTGCCGGAAGATATCGATGTATTAAATTTGTTGTAAAATTTCAAGCAGTAAAGTGATATTAAATGATGTCTTAATAATGATCTTAATAGCATCTATAATGTCAACTTAAAATGTCATCTTGATATTTAGGAACCATCTTTTTCTTATTTTTTCCTTTTTTTCCTATTTTTTGTTCAAATTTGTAAGCAGTAGGTAGGTGATTTTTACATTTGTTTTCGACGAAAACGATCGTGGTAACATTCGCTTTTGAAAATTTAACTGGTAGTATTGTAACGCTTCGATCGTCGTTCGGTTCCCGCCATTCTTTCATCTGTCCCGCGTGTTCGTGCCGGATGTGGTCGCGCATCATTTCTCTTAATGTTCACCAACGATCCGTAAATCCTGTTGAAAAACGCTGCACTCTCGGTTCCTCGCGTTTCTTCTTCTCCCTGATACTCTGCGCTCCATCTCCTCATCCCCGCCACGAACTTTACTAATATACGTGTGGCTTGTTCGGGGGTTTTCATCCTGACGATCTAACGAGCTCGATTACGCTCATCGGATTTCATTCGCTTCGCGATGCTGTTGGATGTGGATCGTCGTATTGCACGCCGCCGGTCGATCCCTCCTTACGAATCGCATTCACGTCGCGCAAGCGTAGCTAAAATAAGAGGGATAGAGAGGAAAAGGGAACACCGGCGGTTTTCCGAGAGAGGATAATGAAATTTTTAAGAAACTAACGTCTCAGTGGGAACGTTGTTGGAAAATTTTAATTCAGAACGTGGACTCACGTACGCTAAAATTAAGTAATGGGATGCAATTTTCATTCCCGCTCTTCGACATTTCTTTTATTCATTACTCTTTGTCATTTGTTTTAATCAGACGGAAAATAAACACAATTTTATGGCATTATTGATTGCATAGTAGATAATATTAAAATTTAAGTCGTTGCCTGCTGTCAGTGAATACCGAAGGGTGACATGAAAAAGCTTGGTTTAATAAGACTTTTCTCCGAGGAATACATTCGAAAGCCACGTTTTCAGCATCCTTCGGGGCTGTATTCATCCTCCCAGCTGACGGGCTTCATTACCTTCATTGAATTTCGCTGAAAGTCGCTATCTCGCGCGAGTAATCGAAATCCGCTCGATGAAATAAAGAAAAAAAAAGACATGTTCTCCTTGTGCAAGCCGCAACGCATTTTAAAATCGCTGCACTTGAACAAATAAGTTTCGTGTCTTTTATTAAATAGGCATTGTCTTCTATGAATAAACTCACATGTTATATGAAAATATACGTTATTAACTTTTAGAATAGTAAAATTAACTTTTAGAATAAAAAATTAAATAAAATGTATAAATAAGACGAGAATAAATCTAATAATAAATTAATTGAAAAACGTTAAAAAGTACTCATACGGATATTCTTCGTGTGTGTAATTTACAATTTAGAATAGTTTAACGTATACAGAATTACTTCGAATATATTATATTGCCGTGAAAAGAAAAAAGATTCTGTTGTTATTATTGCCTCGATTTCAATGTCTGCTTCAAGACTCGACAATCCTTGTAATGCGTATGGCTTTCAGGGCGTAATGGACACGTCACCAACGTTAAGCATCGGTGGTTCGAGGGCCAGGGCAGCCCTTTTGACCACTAGCGGTACCGGAACCGGCAGTACTGATAGACGGGTCGTCTTTTTAGCAAGTCAACCCTCAGTCGGCAGTAGTCACGAGACCAAGACCTGGCCTCACCATTGGTCGCCGCACACGGTATGTAGTTCATCAGCAAAAGGTGTATAGCATGTTCAAGTGACTTATCGACAAAGGTTTAAATTGGCACTTGAATTCGAAAGATTAACTAAAAGGAATATACCGCGTGCGCGTGATGTTCTCGTTCATTTCTTGAAGCTCACTTTTTATTTATTTTTAATAATAAAATTGATAATTATTATCTATTTATAATAAAGAAGCATGTTATTATCTTAATATATAT
>NW_017259253.1:59674-74461 GCF_001594045.1 Atta colombica
TTTAATAATGTTTACAATAATAATACGCTTTTTTATATTTCATACATTAAATATTTCGATTTTTAAATGAAAATTTATTTAATTCGTAATTTAAAAAATTAACTTTACAAAATTTTTAAAATAATAATATCTATTCTTCATTAGAATTTGGAAATTTCGTGTTTACACAACAATTAATAATTCAGTTACAATGGCAAATAATAAAATAAGACCAAAAAATCGTAAAATATTAAGAATATTTCAAGGGTTTTATATTATGATTAATTATATTATATCTTCTGATACCTTTTATGTTTGGTATAAGATAGCTAATTATCATTTAATTTATATGTATGTAGTAGATGGCAACTTTAAAATTTGTTTATATGTATATCCGATTTTTATTCAATCTGTTAATTGACAATTATTTTTATGATTTATGACATATTGAAGATGAGGCCGAAACGCGTTTATAATTTTATATTATTAACATAAGAATTTGAAATATATTAGATGTAGTAAAATGAAATCCATTATTTTTCCATTCAATTTCATGCAAAAATAATGGATTTCTTTTTACTACACCTAATATGACATTTCGCTACGAATGCTGCGTGTAGCTGTATGCTGCTCTTATTTACTGTTCATATTTATTAAACCACTTTTTAATTATTTATTTATTTTTATTTAATTCGCAAATAGACTTATTTTCAGTTTTTTAATCACGCTATTTTGTACTCTTTAATTGTATCTCGATGTCATGTCGATGTCAGCGATGAGATTTACCACTCTTTTGCCGCCAACATTTTCCCTGGCTGGTTACTGTTTGCCTCTTTTACGAGGTGGAATCGTTGGCGCAACGAATAACAAGTAATGCGCTAATGAAGCAATCAGAGGACATGCGGAGATTTAATTATAGTGGAAGTTCGCGTTGCGCGTGCTAGCCAGAGCGAAATTACTTCGTCGTGAATAACGGGGGATCGATTCGTGCGAACCATTCGGACTTTTACGACATGCTGAATTATGCCACGCGTGTAGGTCGATGCAATCGAAATTAAAATGGCCTGGCCTATCGACGCCACGTTCTGGGACCGACATAATCTTCTCATCACGCTGACGCACGGAAATATCTATCGTTGCGACGGACATTTACGCGGCGACGGGTGATGATTCTCGAAATAATTAATGCATGATTGACGAAGTTGGGAAATAAATAATACAAAATCGAGATGCCAATAATCAATCTGATGTTCTCCGGCTGATTTGGAATCCGACTTGGAATTATCGAATTAATTTGATAAAAGAAGAGAAGAAGAGACAAAGATTTAGTAAAGAGATAATCTTTTCCACAAGTTCTCATTCATAAGCAATTATATAATTTATATAATATCAATTATATAATTTATATAATATTTCAAATTATCGATTCATTGTTCGATTTCCGGGAATATTAATGCACAATATAAACTCGATATCATTACTGACTCAATATTTATACATAACTTAATAGCATTATACCGGTTTGAAATTAATTTCATTAATTTATATAGAGGTAATATATTGTAGAATAGAATTCTTGAAGAAAATGGAAACTGTCTCGCAGTTGACATAATCAATATCAATTTGTTTTACTCGATATTTCTTGGGAGAGAGCAGATTTTTACTCGGGAAAAGATCACAGCGCCGACATACGAAAACAAATTGAACCTGACCGTTCAGGCCAAGCCAGAACGGTACGAAAATGAATTAGCTAGATTTGATTCCGATGCATTTAACGCATTGACCGTTATCGTTCGTGTCGGCCAGCCTGACGGCGATACGGGCTCACTTTGACATTGTGATTCTCCCTTTGGTGGGAGACACGCGACTCACTTGCTCTCTGTTCCTCTCTCTTTTCATTCACTCTGTCTATCTCTATTCGTACGGACGATGCATCGCGCGGAGCGGGCAACCCGTCGCACATTTGGAATTCTGAATTCCGCTCGTCACCCGCACGTATTTGGCTGCGTGCGCGTGCACGCGAGATCCATATATGCGGGATGTATGGCGGGATTGTATGGACCGGGACCGAGCGCGGATGTACAGGGCCCTGGAGGGCGTCAGACGATATTTCGGAGGAGTTCGGTACACGCGAATAGCACGGTTATTAATTTAACGGCAATGGATACGAGCTTGAGAGACATTTCGGTTTGCCTCCGTATGCCAGTGGCATATATACCATGTAGTTATATATACGCACGTGACAATGCATATGAGAAAGATGTTCGATGGACATTATTTAGATGATTTTTATATAATTTGCGACGAATTTTTCTTCGATTCCTCTATTCGCGATACATCAATGCGACACTCGATCACCGCGAGCAGGTAGGTATGCTGAAAATAGCATTACGACTATCTTCGTAATCGCTCGGCAAGGTTTAAATATTTTATGATGCGGCTCGAACGAGTCGAAACGATTTTCGATACGGGAACTCCGTTACGACACTGTGATTAATTACGAGATGCGAACTGCTATTGGCTCTCTGTGCGACTCCTGAACATTTTATATATCCACTAGAGTGTAGACATCTACCAGGTTAGCCGATTACTCCCGTCATGCCTGACAAATCCAATCTTCGTTTTATTATTCACTACGTTCCAGTTTCACCGATACTAATTAGCCAGCAGTAATTTGAGTTTCCGATTTGAGCTCCGTCCTTTGTTCTTCATAATCTAAACAGAAACGAATAATTGATCGATTGACAATGAGAATTGAAATAAAGATTTATAAATACGAGAAGAATATTTAAGTTGACATGTAATATGAGAACGAATGGATCGCGGACACTCGAGGAGCGCGATCCATCTGAATGTTCTGCAAGGTATTAACGAAGGATAAGAGGGCCTTCATGGATGTGGAGCTTCGTTTGAAGTAAATGGCGCTTTGAGAGCAGCCGCGAGCTCTCCGGAGAAGTGGGAAAAGTTCCGCCGGACGAATCCCAAACGCTCCCTTCTCGGTTTCAGATGGCAATTTGATATTCGCGGAAAATGCAGGCTGCAGTGTCGGTAAAGATCTCGTTACGCGTTTCACGATGTACGTCATCAGAGGGTCAATCTTGGCCATGCATGTAGTTTTATGGAATCATCCCCTATTCCCTCATCATCCGTTTTTCCTCCATTTGAACTCCGGGACCGCATGCGGTTATAGGGCGCCGCATCGCCGACGAACCTCCTGCTTAACCCCGGCGAGGGTTGGGGCATTTGCATAGTTATTCAGCCGCGCCGGATGAAAGTCGTTACGGGCCGGCCTTCGAGAATTTCACCGTCGAAATTATCGACCACCAGCGGCGATTGCGCCTTTCATTCGCACCTTCGTGTTTCTATCGCAACGTAAAACGCGGCAAGTGGCTCAAGCCATAAATCGACGACTGATTCTAATCCTTTCAAATTCGCCCGTGTTCGTATTTATTAAGAGAGAAAGCTCCGGAGCTTTTATTCAGACACTTTCCATACGACGGCGAAAATTTAATTTAAGAGTTTCAGGGGAATTTTTAGACTCGAATCTTACTTTCAAGATACTTCAGTATAGGATATAATACAAGTTCTTTCTCTCTCTCTCTCTCTCTCTCTCTCTCTCTCTCTCTCTCGTAGCTATACATATTTATTCGATTTCATGTTTCAAATTATGCTTAATTAAAAATCATTCTGCCATTAATAATATTCGATTATCGAATAAATGTGGATTAATGGCGAATGAATGGATTACTCGTTCGGATTCGGTTAATAATTCAAGCCAGAGTGAATTAAGGAGCATCTAGTATCGTGTATTAAGTCGGAAAACGTAATGGTCCGCGCGTTGTTGTAGCACGGTTCTTCGTGGCGGTCGATAAATGGGCCAATCATATGTAATGGAGCTTAATTCGAGTGGTAATTCGGTAATTAGCGTTCGAAATACGCTCGGCGAAGAGCGCAGTACCTTTTCGCGCGCAATTGCGAGGGGTGTAATCGATATGGAACGCTTCGACGGCGGCAATTGGGTATTATTTACCCCGTTACCCAAACACTTCCAAGGTAATCAAAGACAAATATTGTTTCCACTGCGGTTAGCATCGTGATGAAGCGTATCACGAAGTGAGACGCAAGCCTCCTTTACTAATTAGTAGTTTAACCGGCTAATTGTACGCGCAATTTATACTCGAGTTCCGCGTGCCGGAACTCAGTACTACACTTTGAGAGACGATACCTCTTGTTCGCTACGGAATTATATTCGTCACGTAATCTTCGTCAACCATTGAAAGTAGACAAGATAATTATAGAAGTAATAGCGATAATAGTATAATGAAAACCATTATAACCTTCCGTCGTATCGGCAATGAAGTTTTTGTGAGAGAATTCTGTTGATAAATTCAAATCTGTAAAAAATAAGTAAAATATAATCCGATTTCTATGATGGTAAAAACTCGTTGAAGCTTTGACAAGTATACCAAAATTTTTTCAGGTTGTTATATAATCCAGAAAAATAAAAAAATTTGCTTCATTTTTTAAAAAAATCTTGTGGAAGAATTAAAATTTTATGTGACTAGTGAAAGAATAACATATATGTTATTCGATTATTGTAATTAATTATTTAAAATCACGCATAATAATTTTTTGATACAAGATTAAATTCTTAATTTTTAAAATAATTTTTATCATAAATATATACTAAATATTTACATATTATAATATTTACTTAGGTATATGTTAAAACTTAATAAATAATACCTTACATTGTAATAATAATTGTTATTACAAAAACTACACTATTCTTCTTATTAACATGTCGCAATAAGCATTTTCCGATCTTCCATAATCCTGGAATTAGTCTTGCGTTATGATAGCGCTATTAGATCGACCGTTAAGCACTGTTCAACGACGTACTAACTCAGTTTCCCACGTTCTACACGGCACAGATTTACGCCCTCATCATGCGGAACCCGCGTCGTGACTTAAAGGAAGAATTAATAATACACGTTTCTGCTCTCCCCAATCTCGTCTGATCATCTCATTTAATTTCCCAACCGATCGAAAATAATTTCCACTCCTCGAAAATAATTTCCTCTCTCCTCCTTCCTTCTAACTTTTCCTTGCCTCCTTCCGTTGTGTCTACTCTTGAAGGAGAAGACACGGCCAAGGACTAAATATATCTTTTTTATCGCGAGTCATCCGCGAGACGCGCTGATGAAAGTTCGAACAAAAATTTCGCGGTTTCCGACCGTACGGACTCCACTCGAAGTTTGATACCGCCGATTTTCCTACCGCCGTAAATCAGGATCGCTCGATGACATTTTACTGTGCATGTTTTCTCCATCACCCTCAATCTTTCTCTCTCCTCCTCTCCCCATAGCTGGGATCGTCCTTCATATTCGCGAATATTTTTTGCCGTCCTCGCCATTCCACCATGACTTTCTCGCTTACCATTCCCTTCTGTGTCGTTTCTATCTCTCTTTTCCTCTCATTCCATTTCTCATAACGATCTGTCTCTCCTCTCTCTTTTTCTTTCTCTTTCACCCACACAACAGACCGAAGACTTTTCCTTAAACTCCCCTTCGACTCCCGTTCGCGCCTCCTATATTCACCCACGTTCATTCGTATTCCTGTGGCCTGCTGCTATATCATGGCGTATCAACTGTTTTGTCAGTTTCCGGTACGAGCGCCGGATGAATGGGACTTCTTCTTCGTGCTTCTTCTATTACTTTGTGTGCTCGCGTCGCCGCACCGTTGAAATTATCGGCCCGACCCTTGCGGTCTCGTTGACGTATATAGCACCATCCCCGAGTGATATAAGAATAATAACGGCTGCTCTCGTCATTTCAGAATTTGTAAAATGGTTGACATTTATTTCATCGCTTTTTCGTCTTATTCGGTCTCCTTTAAGCATCCTTGAATATTTCGCATTAATCGTATTTCGAAAATCATCGGTCTTCTTTAAGTATCCTCGAATATTAGTAATCATATTTTGAAAAATTCATAGATCGTTTATGAATCTTTGACCCTAAAGACTTAAACACAATGAAAAGCACAGGCAACAGGAATAAAAGATTTCAGCCTATCAGAAACTGTATATACTGGAATGTACAGTTTCTGATAGATTGTTATTCTGATCCTATTGCCTGTGTTATTCATTGTATTTAAGGCTTATCAAATAGAAAAAGGAAGTCGATTGGTTCATAATTGATCTAAGAAATTAATACGTTTTTTCTCGATGATGTTTTATGTGGATTTTTTAAATTCTGATAAACTGACGAATCTCCTGCCTCTTCAAAACAAAAAATTAAATTCGCGCACGAAGAAGAAGACATACAAGAATCGCGTGATGAATTGCTCTCTGAAAACAACGAAGGCCAAGCCAGTGATTTCTGGCTTTCTTTTTTGATAGCCTGATTTTCTTGTGGACTATCGAGTACTTTCCCGTCGACTGACTGCCCGTCTTAACTCGAGCACCGAATGCGTCTCTCAACCATCGACTGTAGACAATGTTAAGGCGACTGTACCGTGGAAGTCCCGCGATCACGGAGGGCGTTGATGTATGGATGGCTATTTATTCGACTGCCGGCACGAACGAAATACCTTCCTGTCCTCCGTACAACGTCGCCTAAGTGGCGGGAGTGTACGAAGTTCGAGGCTTACGAGGAGATCGCGGGACAAGAGCGCTGAATTAGTGCCACTCGGCCGAGAGATTGATGATTGCCAGGTCGAGACTCTGGTCTATAGGCCGCGAATGAAATCGGCATTCTGCGGCGACCAAATGTCGAGCGGATTGTCAAGGCTTTCAAAGCGAATCGTTCACAACTATTCAATCCATAACGTCATGTTAAGTCTCGTTTTTCTAAATTAGCAATAAACGAAGAAAAAGGGCATTGTAGTTATGGTTCATTTAACTTCGTTATTTCCACGTAAATCAATATAAGCGAAGTCGTAAAGGAAAACTTTAGCCGACAGTTTTTTAAAATTTTACTCGACATTAAGGTAGAGTTCTGAAGATACGGAGCTCAAGATTCGCTCCGAATATCTCCGACAGTTACACGCTCTTGGGATTTTCTGGGTCTCTAACGGAATCGTTGCGCGTTTTCGAAATTCATGATGGAGAAGTCTGTGGAAACCTATTTTCAAAGTTCGAAGTCGTTCTAGAGATTTCCACAGATTATTTACGGAATTATTCGAGACGCTGTTGGAGATGGAATATAATTGAAAACACTAAGTGTTTACTTTTTGAACAAAAAAATTTCGAATAATCCTTTTGCGAACTTAAGGTCGCGCATTTCCAGAGTTTTACATGCTAATACCGACTTGAGCGCAAAACAATAATGTACTTCGATACCTACAGAATTAATTCGGAATAGTGGTTTGTGCCTCGCGAAATTCACCGCTCGTACCGTCGACAAAAGCGACATTTCCTATCTCGCCCGTGTTCAGGCGCGACAGGTGGAGGTGTGCGCGGTTAGATGAGAGAAGGAGGTACATTACATTTACGTATTTATAAGAACGAGACACGCATGTCGTTTCGTCTTGCCGTCGTTCTCAGGGGTGAGTTTCCTTCGTGGTACAGTTGCGACTAGCCGCTGGAGCTCCGGTACATTTCTCCGAGGAAAAACTCTCGAAATAGGATTCTTCGGCAACCGAGAATACACGGAATCGATGTTCGGACGGCAAGGATCTAGCCGCTGGTGGAACAGCTTGGCTTTGACCCCCACAAAGCTTCCGTCTCCGCGCCATTCCCCTTACCCCAAAGCAAATTGAAAATGGGAATTGGTCCTTTGAAGTTTGCGCAACGACCCGTCCATAATCTCCTTAATAACTTTCTCTGTCTTTTTCTTTCTCTCTCTCTCTCTCTCTTCCACCCCTTTTCTTATCTTTTTCTTCTCTCTCTTTCTCTTTCTCGTTTTCATATTCCATTCGAACGACCACTTCTCATTCTTCCTTCTACACCCTCTCTCGTCCAAATTGCTGCTATAAACTTTCTTACCGCAAGAAGAACATAGAGACACATTACATTTTACATATATGCTTTATAAATGCGTGTTAGTTCATTTTATAGTCCTTATGAAACAGTAGTATACCTTCTACTTAATTGTTCTGTGCATGCGGAATATTTCCCAGAAATTCCGCGCTATTTATCAATCACCGGAAATTATGACAGCTCCTTTCTTCGGAAATCACATTCAATACGAAACGTTTCGATAATTCAATCTTAAATCTAATTTTAGACACCCGACATCTGCGTCGTTGTGTTATAAGAAATATGAAATTATTATTAAAGTGATATCAGTATCACACATATGCTCTCTGTTTTTCCGCGTCTTCATCACGAAGATTCTGAGATGCCGGAATCAAGCAGAATGCCAGAATATGTCTCCGCGAAAAATAAAAGTGAGAGGAATCCTGAATTATATCTATACAGTTGTATCCCCCTCTGGGGATACAACCATAATAGAAAGCATGTCACTATACGTCATGTAGATATGATGAATCTTGTGATTTAACGTTATAAGCTTTCTCATCGGCGTGCAATTTTAAAGAAAGAAAAATAACGTATATATACATAACGTAACAAAAAATAATGTATATACACATCAAGTAATGAACGAGAGGATACAATAAATTAATATGTAGTTCTAGTCACATTAATCCCTGTCCTTTAATGGACATGTCATTCTAATCATATTAATCCCTTCCATTAAAGAACGGGAGTCCATTTTCCTTGAGTAAGATTTATTATAATTCATAATTTCATTAGATTTGTATTGTTTTGACAAAATTGTCACAAATAATATTTTTGAAATTTTTTGTACTTTCGTCCTGATTTCGAAATTGTCAAATATTTTGTTGAAAGAGTAATTTAATATAAGCAACGTAAATTATTATTAACACACAAATTGTTGTTAACACTATTTGTACTTAATTCAGTTAGCAGTATTCTAAAACTGTGTAGGCATGACGTATTAAACTTTTTTAAAGTTAAGAATTTTCATTTTTCAGGAATTTTTGCAAAATTCCCTAAATTTCCAATTTTGTGGCAATCCTACTCAAAATATGATATTGTTTCGTCACTATAGTGACTTTCCTGTCTTGTAAAAGTTAACAATATAAAAAAATATTCAAGATTAATTCCTGCAGACGGTGAATTTTCGATGGGAGTGTTATAAATTTTCTTCTGGATAAATATATACAAGCAGCGATTTTTTACGGGAAATTTATTTCGATTCGCAATTTGCTACTAGCGCGAATAAGCAATAAACGGCAATGCACAATTCTGGCTCTCGTCGGATCGAGGACTTAACGTTACGTGCGACAAACGCTTAAACGTGATTTATTAATGGTCGTAACACGCGTACCGGCCAGAAGCTAGTTGCACCTTTGCGCGTACGTGCACCTGATATACACGGGGAAAAAGGATATTTTTTTTTTAACGAGCCTCGACGTTTTCTTTTTACTACTCAGCGAACGATGCAGCCAACTATGGAGGAAAGTTAAAAGCAGCCTTGCTTAACTCGTACAATCCTAAGAAGGAATATCCATCAACAAATGCGGCGATGCGAAATTCGAAGGAAAGTATATATTAATTCTGGTACATACACGAAGAATGATTTTGCTAAAATATCCAAAAATATTTAGTTAGATACAGATGTGAAAATAGTTCTGCCAGATTATCAAAATAAATTATGTAGGATGCTCAAGGTGAATGTCTTTGCAACATTGCCCATACTACATAATATACTTATTTTGATAGTCCAACAAAATTCTTTTTTAGACTTGTCTATCTATAATAATCTAATTAAATTTTTAGATATTTCACAACAAAAGTGTTTTCGTTATAGAATCTAATTTATAAATATGGCGTCAATCTAATACATTCTCGAAATAAAGATCGCCAATAGTAATACTTTTGTGATAAATGCGAAGATATAAACGTGAATAGCACAATAACATTTCCATAGTACAAAAATTCTAAATTAGATATTAATCACGTAATCATTAATTTTTATGTTGGCAGAATTACATACAATTGATGTATCAAATTTCTCACAATACAGTAAAATACTATTCAAACGTTCAAAACAGAATAAATCATTTATTTGTAGAATCTCTCTGAAAGATCTCAAGTGGGGAGTTAATTTCACGACGTAGCGCATCGTTCGATCTCAATCGTTTCTCGCGCCATTTCTTGATCGCGATGTCCATCGCAAGGCGCAACGAAGAAATATCCTAGCTCGACAGGATCCCGTCCCATTTCTCAGTCGAGAGCACGCAACCCGTCTCGGCTATTCTTCTTTCCGTTTCTATCGCGGAAATCTCTTCGACGTGGATGTACGCGCGCGCATACACCATTCTGCAACCTCGAAGTAGCGACAATAATAAAGTACCGGATAGCCGACGTAGCCAGGCCTGGAAAATAGGCATCGTAAACTGAATTCATCGCTCGCTCGCTCGCTCGCTCAGCCCTGCTCTTGTTACCGTATCGCCATATTACGACCGACCTCATCTTCCTTCAACCGACACGAATGCACATACGGGACGGATATATACACGCGAGCAGACGGACGCGCGGACACAAAGTGCTTCTTCCGTACTGACGCCTTTTGCTTGCTAAAACTTGCCGCATGTGCAATCGCAGGTTAAGCCGTCATGCAGAAAATTTTACAACCATGCACAATTGGAAAAGATTATACGTGATTGATGAGATTTTTTATTGATGTTGCAACGTTTGAACCTTCTCTGAAACGTATCGCGTTCAAATAGAATATCGTTGATTGAAACTATAGACAAACGGTGTAAATCAATACGAGGCGAATAATTAACGTAAATTGACTGCGATTTTCGCCACTAGTATTTCGCAGTTTTGTTTCAATCATCGCAGTAAAATGACATTTGCATTTTCGGCATCAACGTACGCCGTCCGCTATTTTTTTCAATATCGCCGTAACATTAATCGGCGCTATACAAACACGCACAGTGTTTTTCTATAGCTTCTCACGGGTAAAAAAATGAAGAAATAATAACATCGAGCAACATGACGTAAAAATATAGTATCATTGTTTTATCAATCCGAGTATTCTAAATATTTTTGTACATCTCAATCAACATGTAATATAATTGTGATCTCTAATAAAACTCAAACACGATGTGTAACATCTTAAATTATTATATTAAATTATTATATTGTATAATATTAATAAGAAATTACAAAATTTTATCTTTTATTATATACCATATATTTTTAATTACAGAACATAACTAACAATTTTTTAAATTAAAGTACAGGAAATCGTACGAAAAAGCTTCATATTTTTGTAGTACCAATTAATTATATTATTTTACAGAAAAATATTAGGGTTTCTTTATCGATTAATTTTTTATAAAATTTTATTGTATAACGTTTATAATTGTTTGCGTACAGTTTACTGAAATTTAATGTACAGAGAATTAGTGTGTAAGAATATTATCAAAAATTAACCGAGTAGATTGACCGATTTGACTAATGATATGATTAATTGTTTAGACGATAAACTATTAATATAATTTGTCGCAATGTTGAAATTGCAATGTACCTATGTACCTACATGTATATATGTAGTTGTTAAATTAGTTATTCTATTGATGAAGAAATCCCATAATAAGTTATGTCATTGTTAATTATATATAATTATATTCTTATCAATATATGTATATTATTTATGTACATATTTAACTGTTTATGAGTAAACGTTAATTTTTGAGAATCCTTCTTTATCGAGAGAAATAAGTATTATGTAAAATGTTCTCAAAGTATGGGCCATTTTCGGAACAACAATCATCAGCAACAACGCATCGGTATCAGGTGCAGGGTGCGAAAGAGAGATTAAGAGAGACAGGACACATCGTGTACTGTACCGTTTCGTGGTGGACAGACGAGCGAATCGTTAATTCCATTTACCGCGCGCTGCAGATTCGGTTAACGTCGAGCTTGGCGATCAAAATGATCGTCGATCCCCTTGACTGAGCCGACGTTGAATCGGTGCTCCTGCTTTTCATCCTCTTCTATTGACTTCCAGCTTGCCGAGAATATTCTCTCGTTGTGCCAAATGGTGCCAATGGACGTGTAAATTTTGTCACGAATATTTTGTCGAGATAAGAAATAATATTGTTAATAGTTCTGTTGTTTATAAGAACTCTCTTGAGATATAAATATGTATAAAAAATATGTATAAAGAAATAAAATTAACAGTAATTTATATATCTAGTAATCTATACGTACCATTTGTTAGATAGAAAAGTGTCAACTCAGAATTAATAGCCTTTTAAAAGAGTAATTTTATGTTTTTGTACTTAAAAATTCTGAATTAGAACAATTTTTTAACGAAAAATAATATAAATCCAAATAGAATGTTTTTCTCTAATTATTTTAACACATTTTCATCTAGCTAAAAAAATATCTCTTCTATATATATATTTAGAATTGATTTTTTTATCATTATTTCAGAAATATTAATTTTTTAGTTATATCACTTTTCTATCAAACAAGCAATTAATATTTTTTGATAAACTCATCTTTGTATATAAATCTTTAAATCAATCTTTGATTCATTAATAATTATTAATCGACATTAATTGGTACTGTTTATTATATAATTCGGGTCGTTTCGAAATAGAATTTTACATAATATTCTCCTTTATGGCAGAATACAAACTTGCGTAATTATACCTGCTCGAATTGAATTTAACAAATGAGTTCAACAGCTCGCCGCGATTGCTCGTCAACGTGCACGCGATCTTTCCGCATTCCTCATCAACTACATCCCTCTGTTAACTGGTCTACTGTTTGCTGACACATTTATTTTTCTCCTTACACGCTCTCGCGGAACGCGACTCTTTCGGCAGGAATTACTATCGTACCGTCGCTGTTTGCAACGGAAAATATATCGCATCACAGTCGGACAAATATTTGTTTTAGTATAGCGGGGGGGGAGGGTGAGGGGGAGGGGGGAGAGAAGGCGTTCTCAGTTGCCTATGCGCGGCTGCAGATGGTCGATACGACGGAAACTGCGATCAGGAAACTCCCGACATGTAACTGGGACTCAGAAATCATCCTGACACCCCCTCTTCTCCTCTCATCGTTCTTGCTCGCGGCGCAGTCAAGATTCTGTTCATAATATCCGTGATCAATCGTAGAAGAAAGAGAGAAGCAATGCTTTGTTGATACATTTTGCAGATATTCTTTATTATACAAGTTGTTGAATATTAGTACATATACATTTCTACAATCTAAATTAATTTTTAGCTATAATAATAATTTAGCTATAATAAGAATTAATTAATTCAGATTAATTGTGTATTTAATATTCAATACTTGTGTAACAAAGAAAGAATTTTACAAAGAAAGAAAGTATTTTTTGCTACAAAGCTGATTTTCTATAGATACATATGAGATACAGTGTAATTTTGAAGAAAATAAAATGTAATATATGATGGTGTTTGTGCGCTGTAATTGCGTTTTTATAATTACAGCAAATCGTCCTGCATGAAATATGTATTCGAAAATCTTTCTCTATTTCCGTTAATCCGTCTACTAGCATTGTACTTGACCTCGAAAGGAAACTCATTAATTTTTTATACGCTTCGGCGACAAGGCGATATCGCGCTCAAACCCCTTTCAAGTATCGTAAATCGGAGCGATTAAAGATTCATACGATAATGTTTGACACTTACAGACACGACGCAAAAATGACGTATTATAGACTATAAATTATAACATGGCAAATCTTTATCGCATTTGAAAAATATCGACATATCACTTGTACACTTTAATAAAAGTATCAATAAACGATTTATTACATTGGTATCTTTAATACTGACCATCAATTATTCTGATTGTATTGATTAATTATGACAAATATCACTATAAAATATTCATATGCAATATATATTTCACAAACATGATATAACATGATATAAAGAATGAATCTCTCTCTCTCTCTCTCTCTCTCTCTCCCTCTCTTTCTCACTCTTTCTCTTTTCTAAATTTCGAGGGTTTTCTCAGCATAGCGAAACCTTCACTTCTAGTTCAATTCGCAGCATAGTTGCTTTGGTCATCTTCAGTATCGTGTTTTAACCGATATCTATGGGAATAATCCCGATAGTGCGGCTTGCATGCGATATTTCGAGATGTGAAGATGTGCTCGCGCCGCAGAGGAAATATTACGTACACTCTCGTGACGGTAAACCTCGAGACGACTGGGCTTCTGAAATCGGTTTGATTCCCGTTCCGCTCGGCTCGCGTTTCCAATTTTCCCTCGACCCGCTTTCCCGCCTTGCTCGCCGCCTTCGTCGAGCAAGCGAAACTTCATTCGGCCGGTGGTTGCAATTTTGCAACGCGGATCCGGCAAACAGGAATACGGCTGTTCGATCCGCGCGTAACGAGGAAAGAAGAAGAGAGAAGCAAAGAGAGAAAGCGCGAGAGAGAGAGAGAGAGAGAGAGAGAGAGAGAGAGAGAGACTCACGAGGAAAGGCGTGTGCGAGCGCGGGACGGAGGAGGCTGCAGCAAGTAGTTAAGTACGAGCGAAGGGTAGTCAGGTTTAAGCACCACCTGTGCTTGTCAATTAAGTTTACGCGTCTCTCGTTCCAACATTGTGCAGGCTGCCACTTCGCCTCCTCCATCACTGTTAGTTATTCTCGCTCCGACTCTCACCCTCTCTCATCGCACAACTATACCTTTCTACGTAGTGCCATTCGTTTCGTTTCCTTTCATTCTTCTCACAGCCTCTCTCGCGGCCGAACCAACTATAACCCCCCCCCCCCCCCCCCCCTTTT
>NW_017259253.1:74561-89915 GCF_001594045.1 Atta colombica
CCCCGTTCCTCTTTCTCCCCTTTAGCGTCTATGAATGTCGTCCTCTCCTCTCTTCTTCTCTCTCCTTTCTCTCTTTTTCTCTCTCATTCTTCCTCACTCTGCATTCTCGCTCGTGATCGCTAGATGTTATGCCACCCGTTATGAATTACCTGCCATAAACGTAAAAACGTTTGCATCCACCATACGGGGGTTACCGGCTAAATTGGCCGCGTATCCCGACCCAACGCATTCCTTATACGCGCCCATAGGAATACATTTTCGCGGCTTTTACACACGCGTGTGTAATGAATGCGACGTAAATGGGAAGACGTAATAACGTGGAGGTAACGCTCAGCTTCCGAGATTAGCACGACGAGAATAATTCTTATCTTAATGGACGCGCAAACGCGTTACGTCGACTTCCCGGGAAATGATACTATCCGCTAGAAATTATTTTTCTTTCTTATTCATTTTTCTGTTCCTTTTTTTTTAGGAACAGGTGTCTAACTGGATTAATCTCGAATAATGTCGTGTGATTACATCAAACGTTTTCAACATTTGTATATACATTTGTATATGCTTTCTTGAAACATAATAAAATTGTGTACAACTCAAACTTGGGGATATATTTCTTGCGTCGCCAACGGGTGTCCCATTTTGTTATTCGACATAGATAGATTGAAATATTTTGGCGTAAGATTTCAAGTGTTAGATACGAGAGTTATCAGAAGGGATGATTTTGACGCGATTGTAGGTGAGTTCTTTCTTACACGCGTGTCATCTTTTTGGCATGACGCAGCAAACGACTTTTGTAAAACGCGCAATTTCGTCCTTGCCGCGCTGCCAAATCATGAAATACGAGTTTTTTTACGATGTAAGAAATCTCACTGTGACGTAGGATTACACGCGTAACTTGTCGTCGTTGCGTGCTATATGCCCGCATAAAACATACGGGATGTCGACGGACGGATGCTATGCGCCTTCGAAAACGAATTTTTATCGTCCTCAAGAGCGTACACGAGCAACGCGCAAATTAAATTGCTCTGTGCGATGCATCCTCTGTTTCAAAATTGCGAACCATACGAGCGGCTTGTGTTCGCGGGCGCGACGAATAAATGTGAGAAATCAATTGTCGCTCGCGTACACGATGTGAAAATTGGAAGTCTAAATTAGATATTAATATCTTAATTTCTTGGCCATATTTTTTAATAGTTAGCAGTAACTTGTATAAAAAAAATAAATATCGTTAAAGTTTATTTTAGTCTGTTAATGTATTGACTGAAAAAACTTACTAAATTTTAATAAATATTCTAAATAGTATTCAGAAAACATTTACTCACCGTAAATAAATATTTATAATTAAAAAACATAATACTTAAATTAAGTTCATAGTTCTTGTATCAAATAAATTTTTGCATTTAGTAAATATATTTAGTAGGTTCAAATAAACATTTATTATAATATTTAGTAAATTATTTTTTAATATGTTTCCGGTAAAAATGCTTGTTAATTCATTAGTGATTTTTCATAGATAATAATAAAATACTGAGAGAAAAAGCAAAAGAAATGGAGAAAAGAATAAGTTAATTAATGAAAAAATAGCAGTGCGACATCCGCGTGTAATTACATTCGTATTATATCCGAAAGAAATTTTCTTTTCACTACTGCATTCTTTCATATGATATATCCTCGATATTTCTTTCTTAACGAGCTCAGGATCGCAAAGACGATTCTGCGTTTCTTCGAACAGATTCATTGTTGAAACGCGTTTCCAAAGATCGGAAGAATATATCACTGCACTTTGTAAAGCCACTCGCGCGGTATAACATCATGCGCATTGTGCGTACGGCAATAATGGTCAGGATGGCGAGTTCGGGGACACCGCGTCAAATCGAAACTGACTCGGTTCGGCCAAGAGCCGCCATCCGAATGGCTGCGTGCGGTCCGTCTGGAATATCCGGAAAAATGCACTCACAGATATTAACGTCGCCGACACGGAAGCACATCGCTTCGACCGAAACCCGTCTCCCGGCTGAGTGCACCGAATTGTTATTGCCGAACAATCGATTTCTGATTTCGCCGCAGTCAGCCGCCGAAAGTCTCGAAGTCCGCCAACTCTTCTTCCCTCGTCCTCCCTCGTTCTCTTTATCCCGTCAGCCTTTATGCTCCTTGTTAATTTCGCGTCGATATTGCGCCCCTTTATTCTAGCAATTTTGTCCGCGCCGGATCGCCAAAGTTATCGATAAAACGAGCAAATCCGCGGCTCACGCTTCGAATAAAATTGATTCGCCGTCGTGTTTTCACCGGTTCGGTTGTGTTCGTGAATAATGCGCAACAATTCTCGCTTACGCTCGTTGCCGATCGTCGAAAATGGATGGATAGGTGGGAATCTGATTCAGTAATAAAATTTGGTTCAGTAAGATACAGGTTCGATAGAGAAAAAAAGTCGCGATATAATATAATCCTTAAGTGCCGCTCTAATAGTTTTGACTTGGAAAACTTGTAAAGTGATTAATAGATTGTGCTCATTGGCGCAAGTAGTTTCCGCAGTTTATAAAGTACAAATTGGAGCTACTGACATCAAGATGGCCGGTTCGAGAATAATTAAGCAGAAATAATTAATGAATTAATTAACCGTACATTAGCGTCTCTAATTACATCCATCAGTCATCGTTCTTATTTCGTCACGTTAGAATTTTCTTCTTTAAACCTCTAGAGATTGTAAATTTTCAGTGTTCAGTTTAAAATTAAATTCGGAATAAATTTGAGGTAAATTCGAAATCTGTATAAATTATAATTGCATTTAAAACTGAAGATGAAAATGTATTAGATTCGAACAAAAGTTCGTAGCGCAAAAACTACAAAATTCAAACAGCTGTAACTTCATTATCAAATAAACGATATTTAAATTTAAGAAAAGGTAAAAATTTTAAAGCTTAAAATTTTTATTTTCGAAAAATCACTATGTCTTTTATTGTAAGTTTGATAATTTTATATATAGAACTAGCTGGATCAAATAGGGAATTTCTTTTTACTTTGTGGACTTGTCATGTGCCCCCAAAAATTGCGAAATTTTTTGTTAATTTTCTAATATGAAAGTTTAAATGTTTTCTTATAAATGTTATTGTTTGTTAAAAATGTTTCCAAAATTTTTTGTTGACAAGATAATCCTGTTCCAAATAAAGAATTAACGATATTAATCATTAACTGCTTTTAGAAACAATCACTGATTTTTAAGAGATGTAACATTTACTATGTATGAAAAAATATTAATGTTAATGTACTGAAGAAAGATAGAAATAAAAACGAAAATCTCAATAATCTACTATATTTATAAAAAAATATTAAAATTTTTAGTCGATTTATCGTTTATTAATAGCCATAAATTTTTGTCGAATATACACACGCAGACAACTTATATATATTATATCTCGCAGCGTGCATCGTGAAAGAGTGGCAACATAAAGCTGCGTTCATATAATTATTCGTGATACAGTTTATTGCGTTATTACGCGCGTTACAGTATAGTTATTACATATTTCTGAATCGGAAATAACACTATGCGCGCCGCCTTGCAGCGCATAAACGGTCGCGTGCCTGTGAAACATTTTCGCCAACAAATTACTTCATATTTACTGCATTCTTCCCGCGATATAGAGAAGGAGGTAAATAAATTGATCACTTATTTGCCGGCGGTGCTCTAGCACAATATAACTGATGTTAAACACAGTATCGTATTACTCGCTCCTACGCGGCGTGATGCATTGAGAGAGTTGTAAGCCGTTTATCTCCAAAAGCGAGGTGAGAGAATAAAATGGAAATACTCCGTGCCGAAAGAACCGAAGATAAAGTAGCAGAGGGCGAAATGTTAGACTAGGACTAGGCAATTTCATGAGCTGCACTTGATCAAACTATCCATTGTGATCACGTTTTGCATTAGTTTAATAATAACACATAATATTGTATCAGGAGATTGCCTTTGACGTTTCCTTAAAAGAGAAATAAAATATTACAGTTTGATTTTCTATTATATTGGAACATTATATCTTATATTTTTTCATAATTTTCTCGACATTATAAATTTCAGATTCAAGCGAAATGGCGAAGCTATAAATAAAATAATAATATTCAATAATATATTCCAGGTAAATTTGCAATATATTTGCCATGCTTTTTAGTATTAGAAGGATTAATAAAATATTGTAATAAGGTTCAGGAATAAAATTTGAATATGTTAAGCGGATAAAATAGCTAGTAGCAGTTAGCAACGCGTTTGCACCTCTTTATTTTGTTTCATAAACTATTAATGACGACACTATTTGTAGACTGGTTTGTTCATTAAATCTGGGTTTCGTAACGAGTGAACGTCAAAATCGCGGTCTCCTTTTGAAAGAAGCTGACGAACAAGCGTCCGCAAACATGAAACCGCCGCATTAGTGTTGGATCTCGTGCGATTTTAAACGAATCTAATAATCCTCTCCAGGTAGCAAATGTGTTAAAAAAGAACTATATATCGTAGACAAAAGAACTATATATCATAAACAAAAGAGATATGGAAAAATACTTACTCCTTTATGGTAATCAACAGTAACATACTGTGTGGATTGATTTTTTATTTACACGCTTTTTAGGCGCGCGCGCGCACACACACACACACACACACACACACACACACACACACACACACACACACACACACAGAATCTCTAAGCTTTTTTTCATTTTACAATAAATAAAGGTATAGATATTACTTTTTGCTCACTTTTTTTAATTTAAAGTTGTATGACATCGGATTTGGGCGCACTCGGAGTAAATTATTTTTAAAGCACACTAAACCGCATATGCTCACGCAATGGATTAATTGATTTTACAAAAAAAACTTGTTTTGTTTATTGTTTTGTGCACGTTTTTTTATTTACTTGTCACGCGTATTAATGTATTGTATTTCTCTATTTGATTTTTTATATCCACAATATTGTCAATTGTTTCCTTTGTGCCCATATGACTAGCAATTATTTGAAAAACATTGTCGTTAAAATATTTTGCTTTGAAAACTTTCTAAAAATATAAATATGGGAAGAGATTTTTTTTAAATATGAAGGCAGAGTTTTGTGTTTTGCTCGATGCAAAGAAGATATAATCGTAGAGATAACATCATGTCGCATGATTCAAGTGGAAAAACTAGTATTTTAATTGTGAAAAGCAACGAGAGCTATTATGAGTCTCTACTTTTGTAGACGAGAGCCAGATACACTTTTCAGGAAAGCGTGCTTTGCTCGTGTTAATGGAAAGCTGCGCTAAATTTTGTGCGCGGAAAGTTATGTGCTGCGGCGTTAACAAAATTTACCTTTGCCTTTTTGCGTGCCACGAAACACGGATGCTTTTTACATCACTTGATATAATCGTCACTCGCGAGCTCATGGTCGATGCATTTACGTAAAACGATTCTGCGCATCGAAATATCGATCATCTCACTGATGCAATATTGTAAATGAAAAATCTGAATGGATACGTAATAAAAGTTGTCACTGTTTTGATACTTATTCATTCGGCAAACTTTCAAAATGGATTGTCATTGCCCGCTATCTTGCTAAAGCTTTTGCACGTGGGAACGTGGAAACACATCGAGTGTCGTTGACGTCGTTCGCGTCAGATACGATCGGTATCGGGACTCGATTTCGCACGAGTATAAATCTCGGAGTCTCCGACAAGGTGTATCGTACCTTTCCAACGGAAGGGAGAGAGTGGTAGGGCGGGACGAGTTACAAGAGGCAGGGTACTCCTCATGCCGGTTATAGGGTAGCGGTTGCGGCGCGGCGTCGAGACGTCGAGTTGCCGGAGATGTGGAGGGGTGTGAAGAGGGGAATTCTGCTTTGGAGAACGGTGTGTACGAATATAGATGGCAGGTACGTGTTGTCCTGGGCGGCCAACCCTCGAGTTGCACTCTCGACTGATTTACTACCCCTCGTCTTCGGCTGCCAGTATCGGATTCGCTGAAGGTCCGGTCCGAGGGTGCCAATCGAAAGTTGTATTAAAACGACGACGCCTCGCACGACACGCGCCCCCGGGATATTCTTCTTCTGCTGTCACCTGTCAGGACTGTTCGGCTGAATCGATAGGATGATACGGAGGGACCTCGTTGTTCTACGAAGAAATAGTATTGGCCCAGATAATAGGGATTTCCTCCGCATACGAATATGTGTATTATATACGTGCGTAATGCCAATATCCAGTTGATGGATAGCAGTGATCAATTTAGATATAGAATAATTAAAATACTGGATTCTGTGACGATTGCGGTGAGCACTAACTTTATAATATTATTTTATGTTTCATACAATATATATGTTATATCCTCGAAATGTATTAAACCAAATTTATATCGTTAGTTTTATTTCTATAGTTTTCAATTTTATTTTCTATATTTTTGTTACCACTTTTCTTTATATTTTATTGATTATTTCATTCCTTATCTCATCGTATCGAGAAAAAAATTGAAATTTCGCAAACAAATATTAATTATAGTTTCTTCGATATTTATTGATTATGAAAAATTTGACTGTAATTACGAAATATACATTTCTGTGAAAGATATCTTATTAATTGTAAAAACATAGGAAAAAAATAGATGGTTTATTTGCTAATAAAATTTTAAATTGCTTCATTTAAATGAGAATTTATTTCAGTTAAATAAATATTAAATCGCACAAATAAATTATTTAATATTTTTTTCTCAATGTAGATATACAAACAGACATTAGAACATCTTTGATAAAATATAATGAATAGAACATATGTGTGTCTATTATATAAGATGTAAGAGATTTTATAATTCCATACTATGTATAGAAAATACATCGAACTTCCTATTGGTAGGATTTTCAACGATATTCCATTTAAAACACGCGATTAACCACATAAATTGTTTCGCGTCTATAGTAAATGTCTGCGGCACTTTTCGCTCTCGGTGTTTACAATTTCATGGTACACTGATCACGATTTTGCATATTTTACGTTTTCACGCACGAGGAAGTACATGCTCGACTTCCTCCGCAAAATGCGAATTGTACTCGCGAAATGCACATGCACCGTGCAAGATGTGAGATAAGGACGACAAAGCGCTTGAGACCGTCGTGTCGTGCGCCCATGGTGCGGTTAGTACTCTCACCACGACCACGATTTTTAAGATCCCCCATCGTTCCCTGAGCTCTCTACTCAAGTTTTCTTCTTTAACACGGACCTTTTCGTGGCCTCCGATCTGCCGTCCACCTCTTCGTGCTCAACACTGCAATTTCTTTTATCACCTACGATGGAGAAAACGAGTGGATGGCGAGTGGACTCTGTAAAAACTGTTATCGTCCGCAACAGTCGAGGAACCTCCCGCGCTGGACGAAGATATCAAAGGAAAAGAAAGTAAGATAGAACAAGTTGTTTCTTGTCTTTTGACGAAGTCTTATACTCGAAAGGATGCAAAAGTTTTTTCGCTCATGTATGTACAAAGAATTGAATCATCGTCAAAAATCGTTTTTAGGAGTTGCAAAGAAATTCAAGGCACACATTAACAACGAGGCATTTTGCTTTTAATTTTACCTATGGGATTTCCATTTGCGTCATTCGTGTGGCATACGAATAGCCGCCATTTAGACGAGCCGATGGTATGAAAAATATGCGCGTTCCTCGGAAATTTTGTTACCCAACGAAATTTATACAGCCACATAGGAATTCGCGGTGATCGGCTTTAAAGCAAGTAAGCTCTCGAGATTGTAAGCTAACCCGAAGGTCCCAGGATTTTCTGCGGACGAGGGGGATTCATCCGGAGTTTTCCTGCGCGCGGTGAAAAATATGCGCTTCTTGAAATAGCGACGCCGATATCGCGCACGAGCGCGCGCCGGTAAATGGAACAAAGTTGTCGAAGTCTAAGGAAACATTGTAAAAGGGCTCGAAACCGGGGAGATTCCAGTAAATCTACCTGTGAGCTGTTGCTTTATTTCACCGATGTACTTTACGGTAAACAGTTTGCCGTAACTGCTGTTACGTGCAATTATGTATTCATAAATGGGATGTTTTTTTATACTATCCGAAAAAAATACTATCCGAAAAAATAAGAAAAAAAATGAAAAACTGTGAGAGAAATAATATTTGTATTCATTAACTCTCCATAGCTGACGTGAGTCTATTAGACTTATTCAATTATAAATCTCTCTGTCAAAAATAATCAAATAATTTAATTTTCTTTGCATCTGCAAATTTAGACAATTTTTTTTTATTAAGATATATATTTTTTTTTATTAAGGTATATACTCAATATTCATTTTCGTTATTTTACTTCAAGTAAAATTTTCATTTTACTCCTTGAAATTAATTAATGCCTTTTGATTAATATAAATTTATTGGGTTTTCTAGCATCAGTAAACTGTTTTAGATTTTATCATTAATTCCGGAGTTAACAAGTATCGCACTTTACTATGATTTACTTTATTGTTTTTGTATTTTTTTGCCATCTTGAATAATATTAATTTAATTTGATTATCGACGTTGTTTCGTGTAATATTTACACGTTTTTCTCTTGATGACTAAGAGTAAAAATTTTTCGTTTATTTTTTAAAATAAAAAAGCTTTCTCAAGTGACATAAAAATATGTAAATATGAATGAACTATTCATTTAATTTATTCACAGAGATTAATCTATGTCGAAAGATATATATATTTGCGGTTGGTGAAACTTTTAATGGTGAGCTGTGCTACTTTCGGAAAATAAGCAAGTTGCGGGTATTTTAATTCGCGAGCGACGTTTGAAAGCGTAACTTGCTACGGTCAGGGATTTCACGTGTATAGCAGTCGGAATTAAGTCATCATCAGACCGTTTAAGAAATGAGATTTATATTAGGTGTAGTAAAAAGAAATCCATTATTTTTGCATGAAATTGAATGGAAAAATAATGGATTTCTTTTTACTACACCTAATATAAAGATACAAATGCATTGTAATGACCAATGTACGTTGCAACTCAAAAGATGGAAAAGAATATGACACGGTTCTTGTCGGCATGAATTTTTGAAGATGTACATGGTATATCTTTAAAAATTCGTGCGTTCCGTGTGACAAACGACGCCGATTCTTATCGAGGTTCATACATACAAACCGCTACTTAACAACTACCTGTAAAAAGTCGCAATCCAAGTTTGAAGACAAATCGCTTTTGCGTTTTCCACTTACGACCTTTGTCGTGATCTAACGTACATCGTCTGTTCCTGAGCGTGATTTTTAAGTGTTTGCATTGCTCTTAAGAAAAAGGGTGAAAAGATAAATATAAGGACTTAAAAAAAAAGGACGAAAATATTGAAGATAGAGATACCCTTAATAGTCATCTTGTACAGTGGAATGGAAAATGCTGAATGATCAGTAATGGAATAAAATTAGAAATGAACATTTGTGCACACAGATTTTTTTTGCAATTTAACGCACAATTAGCTTTACAAGCTCTTATAAATACATCGAAGCTAAAAACCTGATAATAAATATTTATTTTAATATTATGATTCTCTCGATTATAAATACGTTATCGCAGTAAAAAATAATTTTTTACTTAAAGATAAGTGCATTGATTGCTTTCAAAATTGTCGCTTTTAAAGAACATTTACCCTCTAGGAACATTATTTTGTCATTAAAGAAATAATTTTTTTACTGTTTTTGCTAAGTGAACTTGTAAGTGAAGAGTCTATTAATATTTACACTATTGATATATGTATATTAATGTATAATCTTTCTGATGACTAAAAGTACTATATTTCAGTGTTCAATATTGCTATGTACATTTCCATTTTCAGTTCTTAATTTACACAAATCACGAATTTAATTTTAAAATAAATGTTAAAATGCAAATATGCAACATTCACCCCTAAAGAATTAATAACAGTTTAATATTTCAATATCTCTTGAAAATATAATAACTTTTAATGCAAGGTACATCATACAATTTGTGACACAAAGTGTCAATATCGAGACCGCTAACGCCACAATATTTTTGAGTTCAAGATGTCAAACGTGTAGTAGTATGATATGTCCTGAATGTTATACATCCATAAATAATCTCGAGGCAGAGAATCGAGTGAAGATGTCTCGACAAGCCAAAATATCGTCCAGGACGAGCTTCGCGCTATAGCAGATACCGAATTAGAATTCGGGTACAGTTGCGACCTGGTTCCCATGAGAGCGGCGTAAGGCACCGTAAAGATTTTGTTGCGAACCACGCGCAGTATTCTGTATTATAAAATTCAACCATATGATTCTCTCTCTCTCTCTCTCTCTCTCTCTCTCTCTCTCTCTCTCTCTCTCTCTCTTTCTCTACGGAAGGAGAACTTTATGCGGCGGGCAAGTCTTCGGAGAACTCGTAAATAATTGCATTTATGCACACATCAAGGCGGGATATAGGTAATATGCGGGATATGGCGTCTGGTTCCGCCACGAAATTTAGTTTATCGAATTTATAATAGCAATATATAATTTATAATTGAGACATGTGATTATTTATTCTTGCGAGTAAGTATGAATCCTTCCTCCTCTCTTTCTCTCTCTCTTTCTTTCTTTCTTTTAGTTGCAGAACGTTGCAAACTTCTAACGCTTTGTATCTCATATTTTTTTTAATTCTTTTGCTCTGAATCTTCATCGATCACTCGTGCGTACAATCGCATTATAGTCGAACACAACTTCGACTTCGCCGAAGACAAATCGCAATTTGTTTATGTATCTTTCGAAGATCTACAGTTCTCTCTGTAGGTTTCGGTCGTCACCAAGATTTACCGCTGTGGTCCCGATTTTGCGGATATCAAAAGCAATTTCATAGTTTATCTCTCTCTCTCTCTCTCTCTCTCTCTCTCTCTCTCTCTCTATCTATCTCTCTATCGCACACATTCTCTCTCTTTCACATTTTCTCTCCGTCTTCAACCCCCGCGTCAATTCTCCGTTGTTCTTTCGTCCCATCTTCCCGCGCGTCGACTCCTCTATTGCGCTTTCGCTCTCGAGGTAATCTCCAAGAACTTCTGGAGATGGATCGTCCCACGGGATGGAAACCGAGGACCGACTTTACCTGCGGCATTTACGCAAACAACTAGAGAAACTACGTTTCCGTCGGTTCGCGTCACGTTTCTCTTCGGCTGACAATCAACGCGAGAAATAATGCTTAGGACAGTCGTGACTTTCTCTCTTCCCCTCTTTCTTCTCTCGCAACAAAAGCGCACGAGCGCTCCATCTCTTGAGTTAGACTCGGGGGCAAATGAAATTCTCGGCTATTTAATGGCGAGATAATGGCAAGAACAGCTACCAAGAACAAAAAGGATGAAACTTTCGAAAAATATATACCAGCTATATCTAAATCTATATATTCTCAAGTGTTTTTGCCTGATTAAAATTTTATTTTCAGCTGTTTTACGGTGCATTATCGATCTCAGAACTCTTGAGAGTATCTTTCAGATAGTGAACTTTCGAAATGCACTGTTAGAGAGCAAAACTCTCGATAGGATCGCGATCAGAGAGTAATGTTACTACTAGCAACTTTTAACTCTCGCCCTGAATACCTACGCCATTTTTTACGAGATTCAGCAACTAGTTTGTAATGTTTGCGAGCTTACCTCGGATGGAGCGAATTTTCTTGGACGCCGTTTCGTGAATAGGAACTGGGTGAATGCCGCGGAATTCTTTGCCCCGACAACCTCGGTAGTATTTCATTAATGTACTTAAAAAAAATCGATAATTCGAGGCACTCGCAGATTTTTCAGTCGCTTCACGGATGTCTTAATTTCCGATAAAGACAAAGAGATGAACGAGAAAAGAAACGTATTTTCACTGTCAAATACACGATCCGTGAATTTAATTATTCGCAAGTTATTCGATAAAATAACCATTAAAAATACCATTTTAGCATTAATAATTTGTTTTCAAACTTCAGTTATTTTGATAGAGTTACCTGAAATTTAATTCAGCTTCTATCTTTTGAAAACAGAGATAACAATAGTGTATTTTCCTTCCTGTCATAATTAAAACTAAGCTGAAACTACAATTTGATTGTCTCAAATTCTCGTTACCGTTTCCTAAATCATAAGCTAATTTAATAATCGCGTTCTCTCTGTAGGCTATCTTGTTCAAAGATATCTCGTGGTTTCAAGAGACATCGCGAAAATCGTCACGAGATGAGACGCGGAGAAGTCGGCGAAGAAGAAGCGTGGAAAGAGGGACCCGACCGAGAGAGTATTTCAGGACAGAGGAATAAGGGTTGTCGAGAACGATGTCAAAGCCAAGCCGAACGGGCTTCTCCCATCTCGTCGTAACTCTCGTCGACCGCGCGAAAAGTCCAGTCACGTTCGCGGACTCCCGAGGCGAGACACGGGTACACACCTTAACCTTTGCTTTTTCCCTTCGAACGTCCTCAAAGCTCCTTGCTTGCGGCTTTGGACGAATCACTTCTCCTTCCCTTCTTCTTTAGATATGAACGTTCGTAATACGAATCGTCGTATCCGAATCGATGGATTCTTGAACTGCGATTGCATTCAACATTTCTACGACGTCTTGGGACAACTTTACAACGCATTAAATTCAGTTGCCGATGCGATAATCTTTTACTCATCCTACTTTACTTATTTACGAAAGATTCTTCGAATGATAAAGAATACGTGTGTATGAGATCAAAGTGTTAACTGATTGAATTTAAACCATGGTACTGATTATTTCGATCACGAATATCACGATGATGCGCGGAATATTTCACGACAGCAATGAGAAAGCCGCCACGTTGATTATTATCGTTAATCCGATTGGACGTGATACGTTGACAGAGAGATACGCGAATGATACAAGCATAATTTCGTAACAATTACAATAATATTACACCAGTATAATTATCATGAGATTATAAAAGCTTGTTTATACACTATTCGTAGTATTTAAAAATCTTAAACGCGAAGAATAAGATAAATCTGTGTACTGTAAGCTCTGAATACTTAATAATACTTTCCAGTGTTATTCTAAACTCAGCTCGATTTAACCGATTTCCGTTGCAACTCTCTACACTTTTAGATCGATCCGAAATAAAAATCAACATTTCATTTAGAAGGAACTGTGAATTAATCCGCTTGTCGCAGGTAAAAGCGTATACCTTTTACCATTTGCGCTACGAAACTGACGCGACAATCGGAAAAAATAAAAAAAGAGGAAAAAGAATAAAAGATCGACGCGTCGACGTCGAACTCTTTTAGGCGAAACGGGCGCAGCGTAGCGCAGCGCAGCGCTTGTTCGGCCGGTTATTTAGTGCTGCGATTCGATCGCGTTACTCGGAACGGACACCCTCCGTTTGTTTAGCATTTTACAACCGCACGGGGCACAGCCGCAAATGTGCACGCATACACGCAGTATTGCGTACCAAATTTTCGAGCCGTTCTCATTTAGCGCGGGCGAGCTTGTAAAAGCGATCGGCGGCTAACGAGAACCGATGAGGCACTGCCGTCCGATAATTAAGTATTTCCGTGCAACGCACGGTTTTAATTCGAGAACTTTTCCGAACCAGTTCTCCTTCGATTAATGCACGATCTCGTAAAAATCACACGGAAAATATCCGGCGCGTATTTTGACTTTTCCTGATTGGATCTTCGTCTAAAAATAAATAAAAATGATAAAATAATTTTTTGCGCCAATTTATGAACCGCATATTTCCGAGTGAGAAATTTATCAATTGATATACGCGAACGAATGATTTCATAAAGCTAGATTCAGTTTGATCAAACGAGCACGAACACAAATGAACAGCTTTATACTTTAACATTACAAATGGTACTATTCGTGCTCGTTTACATTCGGCTTTAGATCTCGTCTGCGCCGATCGACGATGAATGGACCTTTTGGATAAAAGCGACGTGACATGATGCACCGTTCGTTCTTGTTTTCATCCATTTACGCGAGTATGCACTTTTTATTAGCATGTGCAATATTTATATTAATAATATTATATATCTTCTGTGTTATCAGTGTCGGATTTATGCCGATACGATTACAACTCTTAAATTCATTTGCGTATGCGTAATAAATTTGTATATGAATATGGTGGATATGTTTTACTTCTGCTTTTATTTAATTTCCATCTGCTCTTCATCATTTTTTATCCGTGCGACAAAAAAACATAAAAATAAACCGTATAAAATTATGAAAGAGATGACACCATATATCACTAATGGATTTGTTGGAATTATCAGGATTCGTGCATGAGTATAAGAGTGTAAGAGAGCAGAAAGAGAGGAGAGAGAGAGAGAGAGAGAGAGAGAGAGAGAGAGAGAGAGAAATATATGATTATACGATACCTCAATTAATCTATTTGTCAGATAAAATAATAGAGCGCCATCTGATTTATGTTTGATTTCCAGTGATACGTCTATTTTTATTACGTTGAGTGAGTTTGGAATTCAGGAAAATACTTTAAAGATTTCAGAAGCGAACACAGATCTGCAAAGAAAATATAGATGGTTCACATCGGCATTGTGTGTTTGCGTCATTGTACCGAATTAAGAATGTCACAATGACCGATATTTCGGCTGGCGGCACTAAACTTAGAAATATACTTAAGGAAATCAATAAATACGCTTCGAACTTTGCGAATTTTCTCGCTCAACCTTTTCGCTGTTCGACGGTTTGAATGCGAAGTTTACTCGCATTCGAATTTATTGTTGAAACTGTTAATACTCGAAGATATTTTCATTGTCGCTGTTCTTCAATCACGCAGGTGAACTTGGTGCGATAAAAGAACTTTGTTTATTAAAAAGTGCTTGCAGCTTAATTACTTAATTAGAAATTAGATTTTGCCAAATAATGTTTTTAATTTTCTCACTTGTTTCAGCTTATTTTGCGATATTAAATATGAATGCGTTTTCGCTGCGTGATATAGAATTTTTCATAGACTTAGTTTTATATAGAATCTTTTAAAAGTCGACTTTATTAATAAATGACGGTAAATTTTTTTAGAAACATGTGGCAAAGTGTAACGCGTGAAAGGATTAATGAAATCGTGACTTGGCCTCCTTCCTATTTTTAAAATTCATGAATTTTTCGTAGGAATCCGGTATGCAAAATTACATCTCTCTTTGGTATCGAATCCTCTCCTGTCGCATTTTGAAATTCGCTGCATGTATAGCTACCTATACGATATATGTAACGACGTGCGCACATTTGTCTGCACAGTAAATTTTAAGTGTCACTGTCGGAAGTAATCAATTTGACGTTGCAACGCATCGATGGCAATATCAGCATATGGACACGCACGCGTGTCCTGATTTTCAATTGTACACATATACGATATATGTGTGTGTGTGTGTATATATATATATATATATATATATA
>NW_017259253.1:90015-103602 GCF_001594045.1 Atta colombica
AACGCATCGCATGCTGGACAGTCAGTCCCGACGTCTGCAAACATTCGAGCGCGCTCTGCGAAGGCTGTAAAGGAAATATCGTTGAAAGTATAATTCCACTATATTATTCCGGAAAAATCCGGCCGGCACCTTGCACAACGCAAAAACACGGGAATCTAGTTTCGCACGCTATCATCGCACACGCGATCTCTCTGCCGAAAAAAAGGTGGCGAAAAAAAAAAAAAGAAAATACACGTAGCGCGCGATAAAATAGCTCGATCGAATGTAATTTGTGATGCAAAATACCTCATCGAATGGCTCATTTCGTGCGTACGAAATTATTTTCCCGATGCGCGCGTCCATTATTCGGCTTTTCTGTTTTTTCATCGTAATGATTCAGTTCTTGTTCATTTCGGGGATTTCTTTTAAATTTGATTAAATCGATCAGCGATAAGATATTAATCCGATTTAATGATCTAACGATCGGCTTGACTTTTTATTTATTATTTTTATCTATGTAAAAAATTAATTAGAATTGTACATAAATTATAGTTGTGTCTCTTCCTGGACTAAAGATTTTCTTATCTTAATTTATCATAGCTATACGAATGTTTAATAATTCATTGTAGCTCACGTCAATGGATCCGGCTTTTTTAGCTATAACTTTTCGTTGTGAGTTTTGATATTTGCCTGCTAAAAAAAAAGACACGTGACGATTCCGTCAAAAGGTAAAGAGAAGTTCGCGACAGAGTCTTTCTCTAGCGTGACCGATTACTGCCATCAGGAAAATTCGATCGGAAACACGATCGTCCATCGTTTCCGTCACGCTAAAGAATGCGAGAGAGTGCGGTGAGAGAGTAAGGGTATAAAGAGAGAGGAAAACAGAGTCGCAGAGAGAGAGTGAGAGGGGCTGAAGGTACGAATTGAGTCAGGAGTGTTAGAATGGGAGAGAATGAGCATGGTGGGAAATGACGAAAAAGAAAACAAGAAAAAAGTGAAAAAGAGAGGGAGAAAAAAGGAAAAAAGATGGAATCACCTCGCGGTGGACGAGGAGATTGGCATTCACGGTTAGTGAAGCTTCGGTGGTCGCGAATGGAGAGCGCAGGATATCCGACTGGTGGATAGAGGGTGGCCGTGCGGGAAGGGAAGCGTGTGGCTATCGGGCACGGTCGGTCAATTTAAACCGAAAATACAAAAAGTAAATTAGCCGGACAGAACGACCATTCGGTGGTTTGCTCGCCGCACACTCCGCTGCGGCGTGACGCGACGCGGCGTGTCAGAGACCACGTGTGCGTCGAATCCTGCGACGCTCGTGATCCGTACAGAGATTTCACAGACGCCGGTATGTTATTACAAGTCATAGCGTGGCGAAGCGAGCTCTTCGCATACGTATGTAATGATTTCCAAATCTTGATGCTTATATCGATATATTGCTGGTACACATGGGTGCTTTCTATAATTTTTCTTATATTTTCTGCGAAAAATAGAGATATTATTTCTAAAATAGAGATATACTCATTTATTTATTGAAAAATAGTATTTTGCATTTTTCTAAACAAAGGATTAACTCTTGATCAATCGAAGAATCCATGAATAATACCCGTTTCCAAAAATAAAATTAACTTTAATCTCTGTTCAATTTGTTCTTTACCTTTTTTTAATTCTTCTTTTTTTAATTCTCTCAGAAAGCTGAAGGTTTTTCAGAATCGAGATGAAAGTTATAATCTAATTGGTGTATAAAAAAAATATAAATGAGGAACCTTGGCAATTCTCTCTCTCTCTCTCTCTCTCTCTCTCTCTCTCTCTCTCTCCTTTCTTTCTTTTTCTCTTTATCTCTTTCTCTTTTTGATATCTTATCTATACATTTTAATAATAAATATTTTATACATAGAATAAAACACATTGTGTGCGGACGAAAGTTCATTAATTTCTTTTGCACGGTTGAAGTGAGTTCGAAGTAAGTAAATCTCGGAGCAGATGCACCTCGCTGACAGCTTCCGGCATCGAGAAATGCTATTTAGCAGCTATATGGTAGCGATTGCTGTTATTGGCTATCTGGCGGCGTCGATCCACGATGGATCGATCGAATGTTTTCAATATTAAATTCACCGTAGCGCATTGCACCGCGTGCTAGGGCTGGCGCGCGGCAAATATCTAGAGGCGATACTTTTAAGCAAATGTGCATACAAATGAGCGCCCTGGGCTCACGCACGGCAGTATCGAAACGCGAATGCAAACGAACGCTCGCTCGCTCGCTTTCAAATCACCCTGTATTCGGTCAATTATCGGACGTGCACAAAAAACTCCTCGTAAATCGACCGTTTCTATCGGCCATCTAATGCGAGATACTACATTCGGCCGATTGTAACTTCTGTATCGCGATCACGATGCTACTCTTTTATTAAATACATTTGATTTTCCTATCGTAATCATGATTCTCGTCGGATAAAAGAATAGATATATTTGATTATCGCTCTAATATATAAAATATATAATCGGACATGTCCAGACGTCTCAAGTTGATTGAAGAAGAATACTCGTTTTTCTTTTTTATACATTTCTCTTTTTGTGTATTTTTGCAAAAGCTCCGAAAAAAAATCTCCAACGCGTATCTTTGTTGACAGAGAATCGGCACCGAGAGGAAGGTACTTCAGATAAGAATCAAGATCATTCGTAGAGAGATAGAAAGGAAATGGACATTCGAAGTCGCGAGGATTTTACGCGGCACTCACAGCACTTCCCTCCGTTTAATTAGATTATTTAAATGATGCTTTGCTTCAGTCGAGCTCGTATTTCATCCTGTTTTACTCGTTCGCGCGCAACACAACGGAGGCCTTCTGTACGAAAACTTTACTTTCGAGTGCGGTACAAAGGCCACCGAGAGAATTCATTTAACATCGATTTTCTCGAGGACCTCCTCCCGCAATGCATCTCTCGTTCATTTTATCCCCTCTTGCTTGTTCGTTCTCTTGCACGTTGGTATATTCGAAAGCATACCACTTCTAATATTTCCTTTGTAAATCAAGCACGCTGCGAGCTCGCGTGAACAAGTAATTCTTTGGCAGCCGATAGTTATTGGAGTCGCGTTTCAAAACAATACTGTTTTATAGATCGGATGAAGTTTGGTATTGTGCGCACGCTCGCCGATTGAAAGCGATAACGCGATATCTGATTTCACCAAAGTTCATTGGTTACGATCTTGCGAATTTGTACGCAATTACACAATGATATATGATAATTTAGTTCAAATATAGTTTGTTCATGTACGTTTAAATCGATTTGTAATTGCAGATTTATTCCTACTGGTATACCATATCTTTTCTGTATTTATTTAATCAGTTAATCCCTGGGGCGTCTTATCTGCAGCGGTCTTTAAAGTCTGCTAGTCGCGACTTTCTGGAAAAGCGATTCTTTTTCTTTTATTTAGATGTTCCATTAAATTTAACGAAGTTTAACATCAAGTTAGGAAAGTTGAAAGAATAAACACGATAATTTTATAAATTTTTAATTGGTAAGTAAATTATAGTAGTGTTCAACAGTGCTATGTTCAATGATTATACCACTTTATTGCTGAATGCGTGAAAATGAAAGTTGGAGAGTGGATAACTTTATAATTGCTGATTATTAAAAAACTATTGCGTTCTCAACTTTTCAAGTGCGGTTACTTCAACTACGATCTCCTACTACCTCTCATTAGATTCTTTCAAACTTAAGGAAATACACCCCCTCGTGTCTTCTCTGGTATAACGATTTATGATAGGAGATCTGAAACGAGATGGTACTACACGAAACTTTTTGAAAATTTATTACGACATCGGTGCGGCTCCCGCCGCATCGATGCGACAGTGATCGCATGCCGCCTTGCGGAATATCGCTGATTCATCGATAACGTAAATAGAAGTTTAATTAATTCGCTGCTCGTTTAACTCGGCTGACAGGTCGACGGAAAGGAAAGAGAGGAATAGAGAGAGGCAGAAGCTAACGAAGCGAGGGACAGAGATTACGCTGGAGAAGGATAAGGGATGCTTTAAGATTCGGTATAGTATACTTCGATCTCTTATGTACAAACCGGCTAGAAAGTGATTATACGAATCGGTGGGGTCAGCAAATAGAAATTCAACTGGGAAAGGATCCCTCGAATTGTTCGCGGACAATTAACACTCGGACTCACTCGAATTCTCCAATTTAAATGAATGTCAACTCGTGGTAGCACAATCGATGAAATCGATCATTTGTTCAACGGCAGCTATTATTTCTCCTCACGGTAATTGATGGTAATTGAATTTACCTGTATATATTTATAATTGAGAAGAAAAATATGTTCGCTTGTAGAGCACGCTTGTCAAAGCGACGGGATTTAAAGGGACACATATCACAGGTGACAACAATAGCCGCTTTAATGGGAAAACGAGTGCGAGTATTTTTCTCGCCGGCCGCTCTGAATCTCGTAACATCAGTTTGCGAATTAAATGCGATGTAATCAGGTGGACGTTGGTATAGTATTGATTAACTTGCGGATAATCCTGATTACTGGCGAATACACAATTACGTCTCTCTTGCATCAGGTGCTATAAATTAATTGGTGTGGCTGAGTAACGTGAAGCCAGAATTATATCAATGTTTAACTTGTCGGCAATTACTCTGATGCTCTTTACGCTGAAAAAAAAATAAATGTAGGCTTACCGATGTGATATCAAGAGATGGAATATGGCCCTATCATTTCATTATCGTAAGTGATATTGCGTAGTTTACTCACGATGAAAGTACTCTTTAATTAGACAGACAGCGAATTTGTGTGTAAGAATTATTTAATAAATTTTAGGCGGAAGTTATAAACATTCGCTCTACGAGAGAAGATGGTATTATTCCGCAAATGAATCCTTTATCTCGAAGGTAAAATGAAATGTTCATCACTCATTATTGTACAGTAGATCGTCGTATATTCTGAAAGCATCAATAGCATGCGAAAATAAAAAAAAATATAGACTTTCTTATTTATCATCCAATGCTCTTGCCAATAATCATTTCGTTTTTTCAGTTCGCAATCAGTCCCATCCAATCGAATTAGGAGGTGAACGGCTGATAAATGTTCGTAGATAAGCTCCAATAAAGATGAAATAGAGCCGAATTGTTTTTCTTGCCTTTTTTGTCTTCCCCTTAGAGGAAGTTTGCCATATATCGATGACGCGACACGCCTTACCCTTTCGCTAATGAAATTGACGCGCTTAAAATCTATATTGATCTACAAATTGACCTGAAACCTCGTTTTGCAGAAACGTTGTATGTCACGTTCGCGGTGACATACTAAAATTAGAGTCGTTATTGAGAGAATGGTTTAAAATAGGGATCCGGCGCGGATTGCATACGTGAATTCTCCAAATCAATTATACGCGCGTTCCATGCGGGAAACTTCGATCAAGAATTTTCAATTTTTCAATAGGTATATCCATAAGTCACACCAAGATATACCACGGTTGCGCAATATTCCCGCACGTGTGTACGCTCGAGTTGGACGGACAACCGATTCTTTACCATCCCGGCACGTCCTTTCGAATTTACGGTAATACGTATCGCGGTGGCACGTAAATCTTTGCAGACACGGGTGATTCGTGGGAAATTGGAAAAGCCGTCCGCAGCGATCGGTGATACATCCGCTCGTTCTCGTAGCCGTCGACGCATATTTTAATGACGAGGGAAAGGAAAAGAACCGTCAGAGCAGCTCTCCGCGAATCGATTGATCGTTTTCTCGTTTACATGTCTTTTATCACTGACCGGCGATTTTTGTAAAACTGGATGTAGCAATGTGGCAGCGTTCAGTAGAAAAAGTAGCTTTACAACTGTTGTAAAATTCTTTAATATAATTGGTTTATACATTTAAATCTAATGAGAAACTAAGAGATATTTATATTAAAAATTTAACAGTTGCAAAGCTGCTTTTTTTAATAGTATAATTGATTAATACATTTACAATTGATCTAGGCTATATTCCAAAATGTTCTCTCCGAGGAAAATTTTACTCGAAATATTGTATATAGTATATGTAACGTATATTATATTATATCAAGTAAAATTTTCCTTGAATGAGAATGTAGCGCTACTGAAGAACTAAGAGCAAGTATAGAGCCAGTATATTAAAGAATTTTACAACAGTTGCAGAGCTGCTTTTTCTGCTGAAGGCAATCGAATTCCTCAATTACGTTTAATTTGAAAATATAGGCTTCCTCTCCTTGCAATTCTTATATTAAATCCCATTTCTTGTATATCTTGTTTCTTACACTCATCTAATTGAATAAGAGTTTCAAACAACGACACGTGTTGCGGTGCGGCGTGTTTTAGAAATAAACTATGAATGATTAACGAGCTAAGTAACGTCGTCGTCCATTTGTGGCTAAATTTGTTGACTGAATCGTTTACGTTCGAGCCAGTTGATGCTACTGTGAATCACCGATGAAGCACATATCCTCCCGCGCCATTTCGAATCGGGTTATTGTCGATGCAGTATGCTCCAGTTAATCGATAACTGTGCGCAAACTGTGTGTTCAGAGAGCATTCCTAATGTATCCATTGTCTTTGAGCAGATGCATCTGTCTCTCCATCCACCCTCCTCAGTGTGCTCCCTTCTTCTTTGTCCGTCTGTCTCCTCCTATCTCTTCCTCCTCTAATGTTGTCTATCGCTACAAAAGGCACTTCGATGAGGTAATTCAGGACGCGCACTTGCTCTCTGCTTAATTTCTCCGTGTCAATCTATTATGCACGCGTTCATGTACGTGCGTGTGTACGACGTGATAGAACTCGACACGATCGCCGAGATGAGTTCCGAGTCGGCGTCGACGCGCTCGCGAATTAATCTCGTGGTTATCAGGGACGAGAACCGTAAAATCATCAATGCGACTCCGTCGAAGTTGCGACCCTCCATCACATATAAGGGGGTATTGGCGGAAAGAGAGATAGAGTGACTAATCGTCACGTTGACAAACTTTGCCCGTCGTCGTCGTCGGATCGGGTCCCTGATTCCATGATTAAACAGTTCGAAATGTGTATTGAACGTACGCAAGACGTTGTTTATATGAAACTTTGAAGCGCTTCTCCACTGATTCAAAGAGATCTCAAGACTCTTCTCGTGTGTATGCGTGCCACGTATCAGAAATCTACTTTATTACGAGTGGCTTTGCCATGTAGAGTAGACTAGGAAGCTTCTCATGAACCAAATTAAGTAAGATCAACGATCCTCGTCGAAGTAAGTATATAAATAAAATATATTAAGGTTTGCAAAGGCTAAATGAGATAAGCTAACTTCTTTTACTTCGCTTTTTGCAATGTACATGAAAGTGTTAAATAGCAGAGCTCTGAGTGAATTAGATTTTTTTCGCTAATTAATTTATTATTGATTAGTACTCGATATTTCGGTTTTATTTAATTTGAATATTATTGCTTAATTTGAGAACATAAAGTTCATTTAAATGTAAATCGAATCTTAAAATATCTTAAAATGTTTCTTAATTGAACTCTGATCGGAAATTTAATAAAAATTGATAATTCTAAAAGCGTCAAGCGAAACAACTTTTAAAAGTAATGTAAATAAGCAATGGAGTTTCTCACGTCCCAATTTATTCAATATTTAATTAAATAGATATTTATCTTGTGAGATTTTCGCTAAGAAAAGTCAAACTTTGTAGCGATTAAAAAACGTATTATTGTTATATTCTTTCTTTCAAACTGCATGTTTATATTCTTCACTGGATGCTAATTTGTAAAACGTACGACACGTCTCTTTTCTAAAGTTTCCATACGTAAATTATTCAAACTAATGGAAATCGCTCGCAATCGAAAAGTGCCTCGGTACTTTCGAAGATAGTAACTATAAAGGGGTTACCTTCCGGCGTGAATCGGCGTTCCAGCACATGGAAGGATGACACTGAATATTAATTATTGGCTGGAAGCTGATCGGACATAAGGCACGGAGGTATTCGATTAATCTCGATCTCGTGGAAGCTTAATCGAGTCTCTGGCGTTGGTATATGAGGATAGCGAGGGGGAGGAGGAGGAGGAGGCAGGAAGGGAAGGAGACAGGAACGCGAGGAAGGGACGTGGCGGGGAAGGTCCCAAGTTAGGAACTTATGTTCCGCAGCGTGTGGCAAAGTTGTCGCGCGCAATCTCGAGATTGCAGAGGCGGAACGCGAGAGAAGGAAAGAGAAGCACGGATGGCACGAGGTAGAGAAAGAAATCAGAAAACACGAGAGAGAGAGAGAGAGAGAGAGAGAGAGAGAGAGAGAGAGAGAGAGAGAGAGAGAAGAGTAGAGAAATAAAGGAGAGAGGAAGAGGCCTGCCGAGCGCGAGAAAAGCGGTGACTCGTGGACGGGAAGGGGAGGTAAAAGGAGGGTGCGAAGAAATGGCGCGATGGAGTCTATCTGTAGGTAAGCGCGACTAAATGAAAGGAATGTAAATCATAAAAAGTTACGAGCTTTTAAATCTCCTACAAGGTGGTGCACGTTCGCTTTAATTACCTTACATCTCTCATTCCTCCCTCCGGAGCCCCCGTCGTTGACGGGGGGGAGAAGGGCGACGGCCTTAACTCCCCTCCGAGAGAAGAGAGAACTTCCTTCCTCCTTCCCATCCTTACTTCGCTCGTTCGTTCTCTCATTTGCATTCCTCGAAAACGGATATCACCCGATCCTTTTCAAGTCCTTCTCTCTTTCTGTCTCTCTCTCTCTCTCTCTCCCTCTCGTCCTCTTTTCTCGCACGCCGAATGGCGGCTCTTTTGCTCATGGAAACTCCTCGCCGCGAATAGATCACCTTCCAGGTCGTGCGCTCTTGGGGATAATTAGCTACGTGGCCGTGGCGCACTCACGTTCTGATATGCGGCGTATACCATGAAGGACGACGTGAGAAAGAAGGATAGGATCGTAGAACGATGAGAAGGAAGAAAGAGAAACAAAGAGAGAGAGAGAGAGAGAGAGAGAGAGAGAGAGAGAGGGAATCGAGTAAAGCGAGAGCTGGAAAAACCATACATACACGCTGCACGGTCGTTATTAACGTCACCGCCGAGGGATTTGCTCGAAAATGCTGCTTCGTGAAGATATGCAATCTTGCTAGGAACGATGGCTAGGAGAGGAAAGAGGGACGTGGAGGATTGCTTTCTAAGTGATTGTGAGATAAGTGGAGCGCTCCTTTTCGCCCTGCTGCCTTTGCTCGGACCTTAACTCCATAAGGACGATGAACTATCACGGTTGTATTTATCGACCGCGGTGCTTCATGTGTTTCGATTCTCTTTTTATAATGGAATATTTTTTCATGCATTATCATTTATGCATTATCATTTATATTTCAATGAAAATGAAGACATATATACATATTTACACATTTTTAAGGAACAGTCCGATTCTGCCAAATATTAATATCTTCGTTATGCGGTAAATGGATTAAGAAACTTATTACGATGTATCTACTGTTATTAAGGTCAATTAGATAGGATCGATACGCGATGTCTAATAATACCGATTTATATCTCGAATCGGACATCACAATGGCGAGGTTAAGTAATTGTATTTACCGAGCGTATTCGAGCAGTAAATTCATTATGAAATCCCTTCTTCGTTTCCTACCGTAGAGCCTCGGGGAGAGAAATGCAATCCTTGTTTATGTTACGAGGGATGTTCGGGTGAGTCACATAGCTGTGCACCAATCGAGTATCTTCAAAATTTCACATCACAGTGCTTACTCGAGAACTTGTCGAAAAGTTATTTACACTGTCTACCCTAGACAGGAGAAGCTTGTAAATTGTACCAAATATACAACCTTTCGTGGCCGTTGATAATACCAAATACTCTGAAAGTCTGCCAAACTCGGTGAATGTGATATCACAATCAGAAAATCATTATTTCTTTTGACATGAAATTTTTGCAACAAAGTCCAAATGAGATTTTTGCTTACGATATTCTCTAATTAAATTCTACTCCATTATAATAATAATAATAATAATAATAATAATAATAATAATTATTATTATTATTATTATTATTATGTTCAACGTCTAAAATTTTCTAAATGCTAATATTAAAATTTAAATGCTATATTAGAAGAATTGTGTTATAAAAAGTTAAATTCAGAAAGAGAATTAATCGAATGATGGAACGCTTAATTCTTATACATCAGTTATGCATATAAAGCATATAATATAATATACGCACGTGTTTAAAATAGACGTGTTAAAATAGACGTTAACAAAATAGAAATATCAATGGATACTTTTGTCAAGGGAGTATCTAAAACGATCACGTATCGCGACTACTCGTAGACGCGGAAGATACGCGAATGCGACAGAGTAATATATAAAGGATTGTAATACGTTATGGAAAGGGGGAAAGCGAAGCAGCTCTCGGTGGATGGATGGGACATGCGTCATGGGATGACAGCCGGAACAAATGGAATCTGAACCAATCCTGCGGTATAAACTGCTTATGTATTGGAATCTCTCGGACGACACCCAACAACGATCTAATAATATTTTAAGTAATGGAGTCTTCTACTGTCTTTCCAAATTACGTTCGCCGAATAGTTGTCGATACCATTGTGCTTTTATCTCTTTCGGTTTCGAATCGTTAATCACCTTCAGTTTGAAGCACCGTATTATTTTTGAGAGAAATTGAGAAAGAAAGAGAAAAAAAGAGAGATTGTATGTTTTTAGAGATATTCTGCAAAGGAAGGAAGAAAAAATGAAGGGCGCGAAGTAACTCTGTTCTGTCAAAGCAGGAAGATACAACCGAGTTAACGGAACAAAACTGGAAGAGTACTTACTACGGCGAAAAGGATGACGAGAATTTGAAGTAACGAAATCAAAGCCGTGTCCGGAGCGAGAATGACCTCGTTCCTGGATCCGTTTCCGGATTTAGGTTAGAGGAGACTTCGAAGCTTCAAGCTCGGGTTGTCGGACGGGCCGTGTATATTATTCAAGCATCTCCTACCACCCTTAACGCGCTATATAACTGGAGAGCTACGTTTTAACCTCAGACTCGCCATTTTCCTCATATGAGTGAACCGTCGAGGACGACTGTATAATATATGGATCCGTCCCGAAAAGTTGGCATTGATTAAAAAAAATCGATGAGTTAAATTTCGCAGATGAGAAAATCATGAATTTTTTTCATCCATTGGCAAATCATCGTCATCGTTATCCACTCTTGATCCTTATCTATTCAAGATTACATGAAGCATATAAGATGACATTTTTATAATTCTTCGGAAGCTATTATCCTCAATGCAACCTCCGCGATTTAAATAAGCGTTATTTATGCGACTTATACATTGCTATTCCAGTGCTCGAAGAATTCACGAACTTCATTTAACTCTCGACTGTTATGATAGTTTTGTTCTTTATGCGTGATTTATGCGTGAACTAACATGTATTTATCACTGCTAATTTTTTCTTTCGTGTTTTGTTTATTTACAACGAAGAGAAATATTTCACTTACATTTTTTTAAATTTCTAATGAGAGAGATTTCCAAAATATGTAATTTTTATACAATCTATATCTTATATATATATTTATACAATATCTTCTTTTTTCATTTTGATATATGTATAAACTCTTCAATAACTTGTCTTTTCATTGTTTTTCCAATAAATTAGTTAATAATTTAATCTAAACTAATAAAATTTGTTCAAATATAATAATATAAATGTAGCTTTAATGTGTTACAAGAAATTCTCTCGAAAATTCAGTGACCAAAATGAAACATTACGAGCGAACCATTAATGCACCCGCGCATTTATCCTCCATTTTCCCTGCTGTATTAAGAATTTCAGCGCGTAGTTCGTTCGTCCCCACACCCTATCTGAAGACTTCGTAAACTTTCGCCCGTTCCGGAGTCCGCGAAAGGATTATCCCGAAACGAGCTACCAAGCTTGTATCTCATGCATCTCGGCGCGTAAAGGGAAAACGAGACAAGGATCAAACAATCGTCGCGAATTAGCGACGACGGCAAAATCGCGACAATAGGACAAAAAGTGGCGCGGCCAGTCGCACAAAAAAAGGAACGAGAGGATGGGGAATGGAAAAAAAATATGTAACTTGTTGACATGGATGATCCCGCCGGGGTCGGAATACGATTATGTAGTCAAATGAGATTGTGGCATATGCATGAATCCCGGCCCCCAGGGTCTCCCTTCTCGCGTTCCCCCTCGATTTTCTCCCTCCTCCATCACGCGTCCGCGTTTCGTTCTCCCTGCACGCTCATTCCCTTATGACCTCTCGCATTTGCCCAAAATTCTCGTATAGCAAAGTTGAGAAACTAATTCTTGTCAGTCTCTTATACCATATACGTCTTACGGTTTGCCGTTCACGAAATATGATAGAAGTATCAACGATAATTTGAACAAATTATCAATAGTATTGACACTTAAAGAACAGTACCAACAGAAATGAAAAATTCATTGTGGAAAAACAGAAAGATAAATGTTAAGAAATAATGTCTATAATCAAATCGTATTCTATATCGCAACTTTTATACATTGAGAAAAATAAAAATGATAGAAGAAAAAGATAGAATGCATTGAAATCTATTACAAAAATTCAAATAACGAGGTAGTACTTCAACATGCATCGATAAGAGTCAAGAACGTTAGAATTTATGGTAAGAGAGTGTGTAGGAAGAGATACACCTGTCGATGTACGTGCGCAAAGATGGCTATACTCAGTGTCATCTCTTAACGACGCACTGAGGTCCCATTATGGCAGCGATCATCTAGCTCGAGTCACCCTTCCTCTTCTCGGTTTCGGCAGCATCATCTTTGCTAAGTTCCATCATAAGTGGTCTAGACTGATAGCTGGTTGTTCATTGACTTTGCCACGATATTGGTGAAGATAAAACTGTCTTCATAGGAGGATGAGTAGTCTATGGGATATCATGAATTAGCATCACAATTTCTGCTTATAAGATGTTTGAGAAATGTAGCTTCCAATCAAAAATTTTATGAAAGAGAAAGAGAGAGATGTATGCTTTTTTTACGAAAAGTTTCTTACAACCTTTTTCGTTCTTAAAAGGGAATATCTTTTTATCTGTGTAGGATTCACAGATTATATCACAGATTATTGTGTTTAAATAAGATGTTAATACTAAACTAACTTAATACTAAACTTAATACTAACAGTAATTATTAAGTGTCTAATATTTTCTTGCTTCAAGCGATCGTATCTCTGAAACACTTTTCTGACATGCGAAAACGCGCTGCTCGATCGATCCCTTAATCCCTATTCGCCACATCCTATTTCACTGAATTTGCCTACCGTCGTGACAGACGACACATGTCGTCGCTTCGGAAGACAATTCGGGGTCTTGTGTCACTCCGTTTACTATTCGATCATCGATAATGTCGTGGAATCGTGTGTGGTTCCGGCGAGTGGGATTTCTACTGTGCATCCGGACGACCGGGTGAATCCGATTGGTCCGCGTATTCCTCGAGGCACCGCTCCCAGGAACAAAGGTAAACCATGATTTATAAGACGTGGCACGAACGTGAACGCTTGCAATGGCATTCGCGGATGGCGCGCGCGCGAGAGAGAAAGAGAGAGAGAGAGAGAGAGAGAGAGAGAGAGAGAGAGAGAGAGAGAG
>NW_017259253.1:103702-104850 GCF_001594045.1 Atta colombica
GATGGAAAAAGAAAGAATGAAAGAGCGAAAAGGTGAAGGTGTTGAAGAGGGGGGAGGGTCCAGACTAGTATCACATATGTGCGCAAGGGGGTTGAACGAGTAGTGAAGAGAGAGGGATGAGGGGGTTACCGCATGGCGGTTTCATTACGGTGATGTATCATTACGTCAGACTTACGCCCCTAACGTCGTGCCCGCTTTCGCCGTATATATCTCACGTTATTTTATATTTATACGCTCGGCGTAATTCATAAGGTTTCGGGAATGCCTGGTTATAATGCGACGCGTCGTGGAATATGCGAATATTGTGAGAGTACCGACGTATGCGCTTTTGTTGATGGCGAGAGAATGTGAGCAAAAAGGTTCGTGTCATGAATAAAATTAAATCGTGTATCTATATAAATCTCTCGATATAAGACAAATTAAATTTTAAGTAAATTTCAAGAGTTTCATCCTTAAAAATATTAATATTTTTCTAAAAAAATATCAGAATCCCGATATTCTTGAATTTCAGTACTTCATGTTGTCATGTATTTTCTACAATCCACAATGTTCGCTATTTCTCTTTTGTAATAGCTTGCACTTAAGGTTGCTCGCGCTAGCGTATTTATGAACGAGTATCGAAATAATTTCGCGAGTTCACGGGGAAAGCGATATAATTCCGTGAGCTTTTGGAACATCGTAAAATTTGTAGCGACAGGTCAATTTTGTTAGCGCGTACGCGGGGTGAGAAAAGTCGGAGGAGACTCGCAGTCAACGGGTGTGGAAGAATCGATTTCTGGTGCTCTCGACCGACTACGTCATGATCTTATTTGGGAGCGATATATCTAGGAAAGGTTGAAAGGTCGAGGTGAGTTCGGGCCACGGCGCAGTACAAGACCGTGCCATTTGCCAAACGCGTCGGTAAATCATATCTGGATTGTCTTTAACGCTTTACAGTTTGTACAAGAGAAGAGAATTTTTTTACAACTCTTAAGAAAAATCTTTTCTTCGTAATAATCAGAGCTTTGCAAGAAGTAATTTAAGTAAATATATTAAGTATATATATATAAACGAGATAGAAATTAATATTTTTATTATTATTAATTAATTAATTAATTAATTAATTTATTATTTTAATTTATTATTTGAATTTATTATTATTATTTTAT
>NW_017259253.1:104950-111196 GCF_001594045.1 Atta colombica
TAATACAAAGGAAATAAATTAAGATATTTTTCAGCGCTTTGTTATAAATGTCACGTTGAATTATAAAAGCGCTTTTTATTGCGGTTTAGTGGACCAATTAATACAATTAATGAAGAGACGCCGCCCGGTAATGCTCGGTGCAGGCGATGGTCCTTACGCGCTCTAGGATCGGAACTCGGGATTTCCGGCCTTTGTTCGCAGTAATGCCGGTAATTTTGGGAATTTCACCGGCGCCAGAGTATATACGGAAGGAACAAGAACTTGGCTAGGTAGTCTGGCCGATACGATGGCGACCGCATTATCTAACGGAGCGAGTCTAAAGTCTTCGAGAGTCGAAGACGATTCAGGCTGCCAATGACTTCTCCGGTCATCTCACTCTCTTCCTCTCTCTCTCTCTCTCTCTCTCTCTCTCTCTCTCCCTTCCCTCCCTCTCTCCCTCTCCATTTCTCCCTCCTCTTCATGTCTTTAGTATCCATTGGCCAACCAATCGCGATCGATGGAATCGATGTTGTGTCGCGGTGAGATGAGATCGAATTTCTTGTATAAAGTATTCCTCACCGAGAGCACACCAGCGGCATGCTGCGTCGTTTGTGAAACTTTGCCATTTTCTCATAAATTTGTAGCAATCGTTTGAAAAAAGAAACATTTTCGATGATTAATACGATCAATATGAACTGCATTGTAGTAGTACTATGTCAGCAAAATGAGATACTTGTGGAACTTCAAATATGCGATTACATAATCAATCAATGATAAAACATCCTCCTTATAATTAAATTTTATTATTACTGTTTCAGATTATACGTTATTTCCGAAAGTTTTATCATTTAAAAAAAAATCCGACATGCAATCGCAATGAATTTTAGTCCTTGACAAGAATGAATTTCTCTCTCGGGTGTGTTATTTCAGTACTTGATCGTCATTAATTCGAAGAATCGATGTCGCTTGCGGGACGGAAATTCTGTTTCCGTGATCAAAATTATTCGGACGTTAAGGCGATTAGGCGTGCACTTATGCTCGATTAACGCGAAAGAGAACGCAAAGCCAGAGAGAAAGAGAAAGAGAGAGAGAGAGGGGGGGGCGGGGAAGAGGAGAGAGATAAAGCACGAAAGAACAGCTGTGCGCGTGAAAGCTGAACTTAGAAAGAGACAAGAATGGCTATTTCCGATGTGATAGGTACGTGTATGGACAAGGAGACGGGCTCTCAATACTTGGATTGGCGGTGGGTGGCACCCAAAGAGAATATCAATAGCAGTCGAATTCGTGGGTAGCTAACCCCCCACCGATCGATCTGAAATTTACGACTGGCGTCCAAGTGTTATTATGTCGACCATTCGATTGTATCCCACGCGCCGAATATAGACCGCGATGAAATTTACGGTGCTCCGTGGCTGCGCTGGCATTGTTTCGTTCCGGTATTGCCAATTTTATATTTTGCTTTTTTGTCACATTTTTACGTGCATTCTTTCCGTTTTGGCTAACATATTCATAATTTCTAAATCGAATAAGATTTTCAAATCTTCAAATTGGCAACGATTTTCCATTTTCCAAGTCGAGTGATTTTGAATAAGATAGCGATACCTTTATCTGTTTTCATCAATGATTCACTTTAATCTCGGTTCTCTTCGTTTTTTTCTAATTCTTAGAATTAGGAAAAATACTTATAGCGAATTCGATCAGACGTAGCCTCTAAATCTGAAGACGATGGATAATTATTGATTACTCAATGACATACTTAGCATTCAGTAATCAGTGAAATTTAACTGAAAAAGAAAGTTTGAGCATTATATAATTAAAATAGTGATATTTGCATGTCAGTGTTTTAATTTCCAACATATATATTGAATTTATACACTAAGAAATTTGTTGGATTAGGGACTCCACGTTTCATTCACTGATTACAAGTGGCATACTTAGAAATGATGTCACTGATTCAGATTTAGGGAGTATTCAATGTGTATTGTAATACTGTTTTCACTAAGGTAGATTAACTCTTGATTCAACTTACTAGTCCTAAAGATAAGAAAAAGATGAAGAAAAAATTGAACCAAGAATAAAGTTAATCTACATTATAGTGAAAACGGGTATAAAACTATTTGTTCATAGATTGACGTAAAAATATTGGGTTGTCCAGAAAGTTCGTGCCGATGTTGAAAGAAAATTTAAACGCAGAAAATTTAAATTTTAGTATACATTTATTAAATTATATAGGTTAGTCGGCACGAACTTTCCGGACAACCCAATATAAGCTGAATATAAATATGGAAACGGGTTAAACAGTGAAATCTTCAATACACTTTATTGTGCTGTTAGATAAAATATGTATTTTATGATTCGAAATATTTGCATTTTACTTTTATACTCAGATTAAATCTGTATACAACAGCTTAATATGCACCAGTGCATTTAACCGAATTTGTTATAAATTGAACTGAGATTAAAGTTAATCTACATTAAAAACGAACATAATACATGAATTATGAAAAGTCGTTCCCAGATTATAACAGTTATTATAAAAGAAATCGATTCAAACTCTCTCTCCTTGATAAAATTTAAAATTTCTGTAAAGAACAATCTAAATGTAGCCTAAAATGCAATCCAACAAAGACTGCGAAAAGTGGCACGCGTCCTAAATGTTACGTTCAAAGATTATTTATAAATTTCTAGGTTGCGTCAAATGCAATTTTACTGATATAAATCTGGTTATTCCATTGGTCTGTCATATTCACGTTTAAATAAATGAAACTTATGCATAAGAATGAAGATATAAAAAGATATTTAATGTGTATGAGATACTGTTTGCACTCATCATTGTAATCTATTACGTCCCACATTTATGAACGTTACCCTCTTTTACGCGTAGCCGCTTAGCTATTTTAGCAAAATGTCAGACTGTGGAACTGGGTCGGACCGCGCGCGCGGTCGGAAATAATTTAACTCTCTCTTGGATTATTCGTGTCCCCTTTTTTTCACTCATTCGCGGACACACGCAGCAAAATATTTTTCCCACCGAATTTTTCGCGCGGTGGTAACTATGGTGGCATGGCATCTATTATTGGCAACGAAGAAAATAAAAAGTAGTGTACAGGAACATGCCGTCGGCAATGGAGAAGTTCCTCGTGTTTAGCACGGCTGCTGGTTTTCGCGCAATTTGGGACCCGGCGGGGCCTGATAAAAAAAGAGAGAGAGAGAGAGAGAGAGAGAGAGAGAGAGAGAGAGAGAGAGAGAAATCGCAAGCACGAACGTGGCTATGGCGATAAATTAGGTAGTGGCGTAACGTATGAACGTCCGCAAGCGTAATGAAGTGTCGTCGTTAACGCGTCGACCTGGACACATGAACCCCGTTGAACGATTCCGTGAAAATCGATTACCAATATCAGTAACCACCGCCTTCTTCTGCCTCGTTGCCCTTTTCCTCTCTTCTCTTCTCCATTCATTCTCATGGTACGATACTCCGTGCGTCATCTCGTCTTTTCTTTGTGCCTTCTACCATTCTTGGCCGCATTCTCATTCGATAATGACAGTCAACTTCCGATTCGATTAGATATATGTAGTTGTATGCGCTCGTGAATATGTATAGTAAGTACACAGAATGTGTTTAGTACAGACTGTACTAAAACTCATAAACTAGTCTTGAGTAAAGACTTGATCAAAATGTGACATTAGATTGCCTTTTAAATTATAATTAAAAATATGCAAAACATTAAGCTTGCCATACATTAAGCTTGAATAATTAGATAACATTATTTTATTTTCCATTTCTTTTAAGTGAATTTCATTTAAGCAGAATTTTAATTTAAGATTGAATTACTGGGATTAGTAAGTTTGAAATGTGTAATTAACGCTGAAATAAAAGAACAGATTTTTCTTAAATGAGAGGGAGAGAGAAGGTTGAGTCTAAATCGTCCATAAATTCATGAATGGAGTAAAATCTGTGACACTGTACAGGAACGAGCCTTTCGAGCATTTCATACGAAGAAAGTAGTACGCAAAAGTTTACTGCTGATAGAGCGGCGCATTCTTCGATTTCAGCTTTACGATCAAAGATGTAACCGCTATCGATGCCACTGGTCGTTCCTGTTATACCATCATTCTTCCCCTGCTGCACATGTCACACTGAAACCGAATTCTGCTACACTATCCCAACGATGACTTCCGAATCGTGGTGATTCCGAAAAGATTTTCCCCCGCATCTCTCTCGCGAACCGTTCTCCATCATATTGACTGTTTCATTCTTCAAGTACGCGCCGACAAACCGAATTCTTTGACAAGAGAAATGACTTCGAATAAAGTTCCTCTATGACATATTTCCCTTGAATTGCGGTTTGCATTTTTGTTTCTTCTGATTTCGTATCTACTTTCGAAATATTTTCCTAGGCTGATGATTGATAATGATTACTTCTTCGATTACGTTCGACTACGTTCATTTTTCTAAGATACATTAATTATATTTATATTTCAATTTTGAATATGATGATTATACAATTTATATGATTATATTAATTTTGCTCTTGTATGTTGATGACTTTATTTAAAAATTAAAAACAAGTGATTATATCGTATATTCACAAATATAAGGTTAATTTAATTTAATTTTGCATATTGAAATAAATCGCATTATTTTTTTGTTTAGTTTGTCTCATGTCCATATTTGTAATTTCACCAAAGCAGAGCGTTTGATTGTAAAGTAATATGAAATATTGCACGAAACAAGCTGCTCTTGGCGGAATGCATATATTGATTTAGCGGCAGTTTTTGGATATACATGGGCCGGGCGTGTAGGAACATGGCGGGCGGGTACATTGTACAACACGGCCGAAATCGTTAATTTCATCGATGTAGTCGTGTAATTGACGCCCGCGATATCGTGCGGCAGCTTGGCAATAATTCGGCGATGTAAACGGGGTTACCGTGCCAACAACATCAACACGTTTCTCCGAAACTTCGATTTTACATAAAGCGTAGTTGGCTCTCTGTTGGAAAATGTATATTATCGAAACGAATATCTATGTGAACGTTAGAGTAGAAGATAAGAGATTCTTAAATCTATATTCGTAATGCTAGATTGTCGAAGATCGCAGCTTGTGTAAAATATATTATATTTATATAAATATTAAATACTATTTTCTTGCTCGTCACAGTGTGAATAGTACATTGATCTCATCATCGTAGTAATTTTATGTAAACAATATAAAGATAATTAGAGGATGGTCTGTCTACATCTTAAGATATCCTTTAATAAAGTATGCTCTGTGCGGACTTTGTTTTTTATTTTTTCATTTATTATTATTTTTTATACAATTTATTTTATTAAATTTTTTCAAAATTTGATAAAGTATAAAATCATGAAAAACAATTTAATCACTCATATGTTCATAATATTTTACGTTAAATTACATAAAGATTGAATAAATTACTAAATTCAGATTGTTCAGTTTTTACCGGATACAGTTGCTATTAAGATGCTATAAGATTAGAAATAAATTCAACCCTCTAAACTAAGGGGGGATTATTAATATTTCAGATAGATTGCATTGAAAGTGCGATAGTAACGGTGTGCAATCATATTTCTGAGATAATGCATTTAAAGAATATATATGTATTAATTCAACATTTAACTTTGATCGTCAAGTGGCGCGTCTCGTATTTAGATGATATATAAATACTTTCAATTTGAAGTTTAAATCAAGATCTCCGGTAAAACTGGATTAATCTATAGAGGTTCTTCATCACTCCTGCCGATTCCAATCAGTCTCTTTTATTTACATACCGTAAACTAGGGTAAATTTTGACTAAATTTTAATAATGTACAACATCAAAATCTAGATATAAGACACTTAAAAAAATATCTTAAAAACGTTTTAAAATACTTTATGTCTCGATTTTGAATGTACATGTTGTCTATATTAAAAAAGTTTTGAATCAAGTTATTCTGACTGGGTCAAAGTTATTTTACATACTATTTTTAATACTTAACAAATTTTTATTATTTATTACTTTTTTTTACAATTTATTTTACAAAATGTTATAATACAAAATTACAAGAGATTACAATTACAATTTTATTCAATAAACGTGACAAATATTTACATTAATTTAAAATAGTATAATATACAAAAATAATACATAAAATACTAATATAAATTGTATAAACTGCAATATTACATTATTACCAATATAATTTAATATAATTATGTATAAATATTATGTAATTATAATACAATAATATAAATAAATTATTATATA
>NW_017259253.1:111389-118141 GCF_001594045.1 Atta colombica
TTCAAGAAATTTTGTGATTTTATGATGCGCATTTCGATTCACAAATATAATATATTAAATTCAATTTTATGTAATGTATTATTATTATAATTATTATGATAAAATAATTTATATCCTAATCTTGTATCTTCCTACGAAAATAAATTTCAATACATACATCCTGTTAATTAGAAATAAATTTTAATTTCTTATACATTCAAAAATAAATTTTTTTCCATTATTGAGTCATGTTCCTTTCTTCTTATTTAACCGTATCCCTACTTGTCTGAATTCTTACTTCATTGTTTTCAAAATCACAAATTTAAAATTACAAACTTAATTAATTTTTTTAATGTTGAAAATCGCATCAACTCGTAATCCTTACTTATTTTTTACCTGCTCGATTTTTATCTATGTATCCCTACTTATTTGCTTCCTACTTACTCAATTTTTATTTAGTTGTTCCTATCTATTAGATCTTTTTTATCTAAATTTATTTATTTTCATATTTTAACCGAAATTGGAAATTAATTGAATTTAAATCGCAATCGTTTTCAGATTTTTATTGGCGGGTTAATTTATGCGAATTTGTGATTTAATCCAAGACGTTTAAATTTCCGATTACAATCATCGCACGTATGCAGGAAAATCTTATAGCATTATTTTTATATACCTTGTATACTTTGATTGGTGTCACTTATTAATTTACCTTATACAGCTCCTTTTCATCTTCTTTTTTCTAACTTCAAAGATTGAACTCACCTTTTGTTGCTTCTGATCAATATTCTGGATTTATATGCCAGAAATCGATAACAAAGAAAAATACTCTTTTTTACTGGCGGCTATTCATCGTCGCCAGTAATAAACATAAGCTTTTACACTTCTGTACGATGCGCGAATCGCGAAAGCACTATCATATCAATGAAATCAGTTAAATATGAAAACGAACAATTTTCAAAAATAATATAAGAATTTCATTAATATACGAATAAATTTTGCATTTATTCTTTACTCGCGTTTATTCATAATTAGAAATATGTATCTAATTAAAATCTTATCTATTCGGTTAAAAATAAATCTAAATTTGAAAAAATCTTTACGTTAGCATTTTGATTCAAAGAGACTCCGTCGAATATTACAAAAATTAATTTTTTAAATATAAACTTGTAATATGAAAACAAAATTTTAAATTAAACATAAACAAATAAAAATTATTCAATCGATTGCCGTCCGATATAATTCAATGCCCATACGTGTATTTTCATTGATTCGTTGCTAAATTTCATCTCGAAAATATGCGGAGAAATTCAGGGGAATGACGTAAGATTCGGAAGAGATAATAAATTTTCAACATTAGTATCAATAAAAATATCATTATTTATAAATTATTAGAGGTATATGATATATTATTTCAAAATCAAGTATTTTAAGTGATACGAAATTGATTACCATTTTAAAACAATTACTATATAAAATTTTTCTATTTTATGACAAAATATATATTGAAATCTCACGTCATATAACTATTTTAATTGATATAAAATCCAGTTATTAATAAATATAGATATAAATACTATATATATGAAAAAGTTATAAAAATTTAAGTTAAAGTTAGTGCATCGAGATAAAAAATAATAATTAAGAATCTAAATATTTATAAAACGAAATAAAATTATATGAAATTATATATAGTTGACATTAAAACAGTTGTTATTTCATTATAAAATGTACACGTATATAATTGTGAGGTAATTAAAAAAAATGTTTTAAAAGCAATATCTGTTCATACGTAATAATAATTTCAGGATTAAATTTTATTTCAAATAAAATAGATAAGAGAAAAATATATTTGATATTTGTGACTATAATTGCATTAAATTATAAAATAATGCTTAGGAACTTCATTTTTATGTTTACTACTGCTATAATATTAGTGATAATAATAATAAGGATAATAATCATAAGTGTATAGTTTTCTCAAACATGAAAAAATTCTACTATATATTCTGATAATTTTGAATATTGATATAATAAAACAAAAGATGTAAATGGTAAATACGATAGATATTATTGTTCAATAAATGTAACTGCAATTATAATGAGTATAACCATTTTTTAAAATTAATTTACTATTTATGTGGTAATAATAACTAATAATATGAAATATATATATTTGTAATTAATAAATAAAAAAATTCAATAAATTTTCATGTATTTGATTCTTATATTGACCAAACAATATTATTAAACGATTAATATAATTATTAATAAATAATATTCTATTATATATATCCTTATGGTATTCACAAAATTTTTCCGAAAAAATTTTCTGCTTTTGTATACAGTACGTACATTCGAATTCTTCGTATGCACACTAAATTAAATTCATATGTACAATATATTCAATAGTAAAGAAATAGAAACTAGAATTAAGTTTATCCTAATCCTGTTTTAACCAATGACGGATTAAGCACAGCTTTGCCGCCCTTAGGCACCACTCCCAGGTGATTTCATTAATTTATAAATTTGATAAAAGGAAAAATGGATAAAAAAAAAGATTTATATCCTCGCATTAGATAAAACATTCAATAATTCTTAATACGTAATATAAATATAATACGTTTTTAATTATTTTTAAAATATTTCTGATAAAATATGCTCGATGTAACTCGTGCAAAAATGTTAGATTAACAAATTAAAAATTTATCTCAACTGTGTCTTGAAAAATTTTTGTCTTGAAAAATTTGCCGCCCTCTCAAATTTGTCGTCCTAGACAAGTAGTTAACTAACTATCCGTCACTGGTTCTAACTTATTCATTTTAATGCAACGGATGTATGGAATGCTATACATATATTTATCTGAATATCGTTATTAAATTGATGCATATATGCATCTAGATATATGGTATATTAATGAAATTACCACACATCCGTTAACTCAATAAAACATTAATTCATCACTCACCAACCCGATACGCAACAACAGAGTTACATCTGCAATGTCACTACGATGATCTATAACAAAATATATAATCTAAATTATAACAGAGCAGAAAGAACGAAAGTCAATATTAAAAAAAATTTTTACTAACCACAAAGTTTTCTTAGAAATAATTATATAATTTTTATAAGCATCGAATTGTTTAATTCATTATTCAGTTAAATTATTTATAAAAATAATTAAACATTTTCTAAAAAAGATATTAAAAATTTTTATAAAATTTCAAAATAATTTTAAAATCATTCTTTTTTTCTAATTATCATTTTTAATTATTGTAAAATAAAACGACTAAAAAAAAACAGAAAAAAGATATTAATTTTATATAAGTAAAAATTAATATTAACCGTAAAGTTGCTCTGTCTGATGCTTTTCAAACTCGATTTCACAATATATGATTATCTAAAGATTAAAGATAATAATCATGAAATTCATTCATGAATTTCTTGGTTATCTTTCTCCTCTCAGAAATGGGTTGGCATCCTCTCGCACACTTGCGTAAAACACTTGCGAATAATACACTATAATCGCGCGCGGACTACATAATTATTTATAATTATTTATAAAAGTCTTTCGCGCGACACTGTAGTATTTCACATTTACAAAACCCATGATAGGATTTCCATTTCGATTAATGGAATCAACATCACATGTCAACGAATATATGTGAAACACATGATGAATGCCGAACAAGAATTGAATCCCATATGAAAGAAGATGAAATCGATCGAGTTCACTTTTATGGTTTATAGAAAAATCGCGTTTAAAATTGACTCAAGCATACGTCCTAACTACTAATTCTACTGATGAGATAAGTGGTACTGTATCACGAGCGATTCGAAAAGACTGATAGACGTGACAAGCCTCTAATAAAAGAAAAGTTGATACCCATTGCCGAGTCTAACAATCTAGACAATCTAGGAAATGGGATCCAACCCCTCGTCACGAGCAGAAAACTAAGCGTTGACCAAGTGAGATTAAACGCAATTGAGACGCTGGTAGATAAAGACAGAAAAATGAGCTCTGATCAGAGTAATACAACTCCTTTTTGGGTGAATCCAGAGACAAGAATCCGAGTCAATCTATTGTTTCCTATCGCTAAGGATTGAATCATTTGCTGACAGACAGAGCGTATTCTCAATTAGTCGACAGTAACAGTAGTTATTAAACCACGAACATTGCACCATTGCGGAGTACGTGACATTACGGAGTACTTGGTGTAAGAGTTAATCGTGGTGGACACCTCATGCAGTAGACTCAACGCAATGAGAGTTTCCATTTATTGTCCAAACATCGAAGATATCATTCCATCGTCGAACTAGAATTCCATCAAATAGGTTGTCAAAAGTCTATTATCCAATAATTTCAACATTCCCGAAGCAAACGCGCGACGCGATTTGTTCTTTGAATTAAATCGACAACGAAGGTACGTTAATTTGAATTTTTGTATGAAGAAAATGATTTTATTTAAATATTTAAAAATTTAGCTAGATATATAATTTATGTAGATCTAAACATTTCTAGATACTTAAAAATCATTCTTTTCGTATATATCCTCGGGATACTGAGCTCTCCTACCATGTTAAGATCATAAACGTGAGAAAGAAGATATCATCTGAAAAATGTAATACAATTTTCTAAATTGAATAATCAAATGCCTAATGAGAGCTGAACACTGGGTGTATATGTGCTTATATGTAAGCGAACAATAGAATTGATAATTTTTATGAACAATCTAGTTTTGTGCCTGTATCATTTAATTCAGTAATTATAATGATAACAAGGAAAATATTTAAGAATCGTAATAATCTATGCGGTTTGACATTTAATTCGTCAATTATAATGAAATATGCTAGGATAACAAAATCTTATTACATCTGCAACACAAGATACATACATGTTCGCATAATTTGGTTAATAAATGTTGTATGACTTAAGATCTCTAAGTTAATTAGCAATATTGAGAAGGATCCGAAATAGAATTGAAACGGTTATCTTTACTTTGATGAGTTATGGAAATTATAAATTTATTACACATCTAGTGTTCGGTTCTCATTAGGCATTTGATTACTTGATTTATTCTTTGAAGTCTATTAAGTTATTTTATTGTATCTAAATTGTCTATATTACTATGCAGTTATCGATTAATTTTTAAAAATGAATATCAAACACGTGTCACCACTGTGAAATAAATGAAGAGCAGATAGAAGAGTTGAATCTCTATATTGTGATATTTGTAAGATGTAATAGGGTCAATCAAATGAGCTGAGTAAGCAAAAAAAGGTAAAGATTCCTTTTATTATCGACAAATTCCAATGTTGCGCTCAACTTTTTATACGGATGTGATTATGTCATGTTGCACAAAAACGATAAATTAATTAAATTATTAATTTAATAAAATATATTAATTGTGAAAGTAGAAATCGCATGAACTGTGTTATTAGTATAAGAGTATTATTAACATTGCTTTTTGATGAAATATCATTCTCGTGAAATATCGTTCAAAGTATAATCGAGAGTTACACGCAAAAAAGCGAAAAAAACATTTTATGTTAAATAAAAATAATTATCATCCGTAATTATCGCGAAATAATTACAAATCCTGTTTTTTGTCGCGTTTTGATTCCAAATGAATCGTACGAAATATTTCGGTGATGACATGATTGTCATCTCGATCCATTTATGAATAAATTAATCGTGCGAGCTAGTAATCATATATATTCTGCAGAGTAATCATAAAGTATTCGTATTATTTAGCACTTGTCGCGATCTCATTCGAAAAAGAAACGTAGAGATAGCGGAAGCGGTATGCCTGTCCATACGAGCCTTGGGATTAGTTGGGATGTGAATGACTGCGTGGTTTCCGCGTGTAAACATGACATGCCACCCGCCCGTCAAAACAAACATCAAGGTCGATTGTGTGTTGAAATAAATAAAATAATCTATTTGTTACATTTTTAAAATTCTCTGAATAAGCTTTATTATACGGTTAGGTTTTGCTTTTTTTTCTTAGATTTGTTACGCACACATATAACTCTATATCTTATTGTTAGATATTTCAATTGTGTTAAGCAATTATTAGTTTATAATATCTTTATATTACACGAAATCCGCGCAATATACAATATTTTTAATAAAAAATTGACGCATTGCAACTTTTTATTACTTTTGAATTTAATTCCATCATTCACTTTTTATTTTGTATTTTTAATTCAGGAAAACTAATAGATAAAGTATATTCCAATCCATAATGCAAAGTGATTTATTGGATTCCAAGTTAAAGACTTGATATTGGTCGTAAATGATTTCTGCATTCTATATATTTATGAAGTCAGTATTATGTTTCAAATGAATAAGTAATGCGAGATATTTGCTTTAGTACATCTTCGTTATCGCCTCGACACACTTACATATTAATCTCAAAAGTTAACAACATATGCGAACTGCTGAATACTAATTATTATTATAGTATATCATATTTTAAAGGAATTTATATTATATTTATATTATAATTAAGAATTCCTATATGTTACCTTGATGACAATTTTTTTCAGAAGAAATTAAAGATTTATTTTCCTTGAATTTCGTTAAAAATAACATATAACACATTAGTAAGGATATTGCTTTCATTTTATTGAGTTTTGTTATTCTTCAATTATTGTATTGTATTATTGATAATATTATTATATAAATTATTTATAATGGTACACACTTTAATTTTTTGCACTTTTACTACACACGATGGTTCTTTCGTGTCCTGAATTAATTTCCATCA
>NW_017259253.1:118241-129063 GCF_001594045.1 Atta colombica
ATATAAATAAAAAAAGAAATGCGCAGGACACGAATGATTCAAAAGTTAAAAGATAATATCGTTGTATAATTCTATAAAAAAATTACAAGTAAAATTACAACAATTATAGATAATTCTGCAAGCATTAAAAAAATATATTTACAACGTAAAGTCACAACTAATTAGAAATAAAATTATTCTTTATAATAATTAAACATTTTGCAAAATTAAATTTATTAAATAAAATAATGAATCTTATATAATCTATTTAGGCTTTGTGATTTTTTCTAATTTTTGCTGAGTCCAAAATTGCTAGCCATATTCAAAAGAGGAAACATATCTGAACATTAAAAAAAGTTTAAGACATTGTTATTTACAGTGAGTGAGTAGTAAAGATTTTAAGAAAATATTTAAGTCATATTGGGTACATATTGTACTCAAATATTTATTTTTCAATTAAAATTCCAATACAATTCGTATCATAAAATACAACTAATTATTCTTTTCCGATATATTGTAAATATGTAACAAGCCATCAACTGATAAGACATTAATTATGTATTATTAAATTCGGAAATTTTTAACTGTTGACTGTTACAACATGGAGTTACATTATATAAATATTATACTACAAATGTTTTTAGGAAAAGAGATAAACATATACTTAGATTATTTTAGAATATGTATAAAATGACCTAAGTATATGATTCTCTTTTTTTCGTAAAAAAATATGTACAAGATATGTGTAATATTTATATATATGTGTAATTCCACGTAAAAGTCATTAAAAGTTTCCGAGTTTAATAATACAAAATTAATGTATCCATCTTGTCAACTGTCGGCTCGTTACGCACGATATATTGGGCAAGAACAATTAGTTGCATTTCATAATAAGTAGATATACGGATTGCGTTGGAATTTCATTTGGAAAATAATTATATGCGTTTTATCTTTCTCTCTTTCTCTACAATGCGTTGGCATTGATAATTATCGTTCAATTATACTTAGCGTTACAACGTTCATCATTGAAGATTTTCAGTTAACCGACGATACATTTGAAAATTAAAATTTATAATTCATGTACACATAAATTTGATCATAATCATTTATATTTACGGATCACTTCTATGGGATCCGCAAGTGTGAAGCAAGTACGTATTTTCTCTCTGTTAGGAGTAACAGGAGTGAAACAGAAAGATCAAATTGCAAAATTCTTAACTGCAAGGTAGTTTTTTTTAATAAATTGCAGCCACTATAAATCCGATAAATTAGTAAATAATGATTGTCGTTTATGAACTTCAGCGTCAAAGAGAAAAAACCTGAGATAGATCAAGGGGGCCGATCGACATGGTGGACTTAAAAATTTTAACGCGATTTATTTTCCACTCCTCGACAAGGCGCGTTTAAAATGGTTGGTCGTAAAAAACCTTGGGTGCCGCGGTGCGACGGTCAATAATTGTCCGGTCGTCAGAAGCGGGTAGGTCGGAGTCAGGCTAGCGTGTCACCTGGAAAAGTCTAGTCCAACCGCGGGGTGATTAACGTGGTTAATTTGTTGCAATTTGACCCGACTACCGGGCACCCACTATCCAGAATCATTCCCCGTGCATCGCAGCTCTCGGTTCTCACCCTCCCGCCGAGCCTCGTCTCTTCTCTTCTCCTCCTCGTGCGTGTGTGCCTTCGGCTTGGACCGCGTGTTGGTAAATAATTTATGGCATGTAATTGTAATTCCGCAATGGCCACGGCGGTCAGTAAACGCTATGTCGTTGCATCGCGCGTGAAGACACCGCGCTATGAATACATCGAGGGGATCTCTCGATTTTGAACTAAGGGAGCTTTCCCGAAGTATATCCTACTACGATAACGGCGATCGAAAAACGATCACAGTTCGATAATTCATGCGCAGCTGGGACGAGATTTCGGGATAGAAGAGATTCACTCTATATCCGATCATACCGCAAATATATAGCAGGTACAAATGCTCTATCTACATTTGTGTACGTTCCTGCAGAATTTTTCATGATCAATAGAGTGTTTGCTTTAAAGCTGCCTGTATTAAAATTATATGTTTTTTTTCTTTTGAAGAAATATAATTTTTTACACGAGCCATTGGATGCCACAGTAATGCAAATCAATAAAAAATAAAAGACTACGTATATCAATTCATACATCATTGTCTGTGAATGGGTGAGATTTTATACTTTTCTTGATTTATAAAGTTTCGTTAAACAGCCTGTTGATCAAAAATGAAAGATACAGCAAAATCTCGGCGATACAAGAGAGAAATATTTCTGAATGCCGTGCATAAAGCTATACATACATGTACGAATACATTTACATGAAGCGCAACAGATTTCGCAAGAAAAACAGCGCGAAAATGTTTGCAATATGTAAATCCGCCGTACAGATCGTTCGTGAGTTATGCGATGAAAAGGTATCTGCCGAGCGGATATATTTTTTTTAAATCAATACCGATAACTTCGAGACACAGCGGAAAGAACGATATTCGACTTTTATGAAGAGACGAATGCTTAAAGATCGCGAACGTTGAGCTCTCTCTCTCGGCGGAAGAGAGGGCGTCAAGAAAAAACTTTCCACCTCTTGAATTTTATACTGCGCTATTTCTTATCCTCTTTTTCCGCTGACGCGCCGCTGTATCTCAGGAAGACGAAGAGCCCGTTTAGAAGTCCGTGCAAGAATATGAAGTAAACCAGTTACCGCGGCGCGTTCGGCCTCGACATTATCTGTTTGCGAGTTCCTAATTTATCAGTTAAAATAGATTTTCTATTCCGTTTTAAGTCGCATGCTATAAAATACAGGCGAAAGGAAAAAAATCGATTACTATTGATTTAAGTCAACTAAACCACTTCAATAAAAACGCTTATAGGGAAATAAAAATTAAGTGAAGTTCTCCCTCATAAGTTTTTATTCTGTTCGCCGGAATTCCATTTGACGATTGTCCACGTCAATTACGTCGAAACTTGTGCTCGTTAAATCGTCATGGCTTGAAACGCGCCGTGGCATTCTTCATTGGTGATCTTAGCGACGTGTTGGATCTCTAATTGCGAAACATTAATCCCCACGTTCCAATTCCTTCCGCTGAAACGGCGACGGCATAAAGACAAGGTAGTGTCCTGGGGGAAAACCTCGACTTGTCTCCGTTCCGAGATCCGAGACGATATGGGGATGTGTGTGTGTGTGTGTGTGTGTGTGTGTGTGTGTGTGTGTGCGTGCGTGTGCGCGCGCGCGCGCGCGTGTGTGTGTGTGCGCGTGCGTGCGTGTATGTGTTTGTCTAAATATATATGTATATATATTTAGAGAGAGATAAAGAGAAAGGAAGGAGAGAAGAAAAGGAGAGAGAGATGAGTACAAAATGGACGACAAGGGTAGAGGGTGGCTCACGTTGGTGAAAGGAGTTTGAGAGCGCGAGGAGAGATGTCCGTAATGAGAACGGGTTCTTGCCCTTTCCCGCCTTCGACACTCTTCCTGTATAAAATTAAGTATCGGGACGTGCCTGGTTCGTGCGTCTCTATCTCCGAACTAAACACCGGCTGATCATTATTAATAAGGTTGGAACTACGGGGCTGCGTGCGTTTCTGCATTAAACTATCGATCGGAATATTATCGATTAGATTAGGTGCACCAGCGAATGACCAGAGAATATTAAGAAATATTATCATAAGTATGATTTTAGTCTGTAAATATTTTAAAATATTGTTGTATTTTAATTCTGATAGAGCATAATATTCCGTTTTTATTTTTAAAAATATTATTAGTTATATTTTATTTTATTGACGCGTATTTTTTTCATCGTTGATTTACATATCTGCTATTAAGCATGTAATGTATTTATATGTATATTCATACTCACATTTGTGATTCATTTTTCTCTGGCATTCAATAAAATTAATATTGTTATAACATTATGCAACAAGAGAAATAAAATATTCATTGATTATTCATTTATGTATCCATGTGTATAATTGCCACGATTTTCAGGACATCTAATCAGATTCGTGAAATATGAAAGTACTAATAAAACTCGCGTAGACACGCACGATATTCCCAGTGTCCGTACAATACTACGGATTATCTCAAAATCGAAAGATCTCGCGGAAGACGGGATATGATCCCTTAGTGTGTAACTTGAAGCCTGGCGCGTGAGCTCGCGCCATGATCAGCACGTAGACAGCCACTTAATCCGTTTAATCCGGCTTACGAGAATACGGTTGGTTATCGTGACTGCCTCCTCGCATTACTTATGCCACTATCGGCTGCCTCAAAATTGGTTACCGGGTGTACGCTTCCGGTGAGGAATGAGGTGCAACGAGTAGGGTGAATCGAGTCCGATTGCTGGTGATCCCGTATGCAAGACCGTCATATCAGAACGTATATATATTATTTATATTGAACGACATTGAAGTAATTTTATTCACATGTAATTAACATATTATAAATGTATTGTTTTAACAATAATATAATATAATTTAATATTTTGTTTTTAATAACTATCAAGATATTCATTTTTATATATTAATTTTCATACATTAAAGACTCGACAAATAATAGTAGATATGATTTTAAAGAAGAAATTGGAATTAACAAATAATCATCCTTAAGAGACGTTCTGGAGACTGATTTTTTTTTTAATTGACTTTACATGTTCGCATATCTTCGAATACTTTATCCACATGCAATGTTACGCTGAACTTTTGCTCAAAGTTATTTACTTTTCTAAAGTAGAGTTACAAATTTATTTCATTGTATTAATATTTTCATCAAATTTATAGGATTTCTGTTTACTGGTTGCTAAAAAATCGTTAAATAAAACGTTTCGGTCACATTCGATCGGTCATGGATTCATGGATCCGCAGGTTCGAGTATCGCGAAGTTTAGAGCTTGCAAGACCGTAAGATAGACATTAGCATGCATAGGTTGCCTCAACGCATTTAGTCGACCCGCCCCATCTTCCTCCTCTTTCCTCTTCCGGGAGGAATAGAGCCAAGTGCCCATAATGGCAGCAGGGGGGAATATCACGAGTGGGTGAGACTCTCATCGGGGTATGAGCTCGAACGCTGGCGGAGCAACCAACGTGCACCATCATTGGCCACGCAGTCGGGTAGTATCTTTCTTCGCTTTTTGTGTCCGAGTTATTCCGGTCCAAAGTTGTTTGCGCAAATTTCACGCTCGTACGAACACGAAAAGTCGTGTGAATAGTCGCACTGCGCTATCCTGCAAAAGCAAAAATTGTTTCCTTCTTGCGCAGCTTACAAATTGTGTAACTATGGACAGCTTTAGCTACTTTTATTTTTCTTATACTTATATGTACTTTATACTTATATGTATTTTTTTGTACTTATATGTATTATTATTTATATGAAGCAAATATTGTTTTAATGTACTTTTAATATAATTTAATTTATATAAAATAAAATAATGAAAATTTATTGCTTTTTACAATTATACAAGTTATTTGATTATAAATGGCTTTACCTACTTGCATTTTTATTATATACAAAAAGTAAGCAAATAATTTTTATGTATAAATTATTTATTATACTCATTAACTGTATATATCTTAATCTAACTTTGATAGATTAATATATTTTAATTTAATATGTAATAATTATTATTGCAGTCTTCGGATTTATGTGTAAAAAATAAGTCTAAAAAAATAGTGATTTCAATCCCTAATAATAATTCTTTCTTAGAGATTTTTTAAGAACAGAATGTAGTAGAAATTGAGCGCATGTTTTCATAATTAGTAATTGAAGATTTTAACTTCAGGGTGGTTAATTACAAGTCAGCTTTTAAAACTATCGAGCAGAGCTTAAGTGACCGAGTGCCGAGGCTCCCGAGTGAAATAATGGATGCGTATGAGAGTCCGGCCAGCCACTAGAATTATAATGAGCTATGTGAAATAGTTTTCCGCACACTTAGACACGTTCCTATACAGTCATAACTTACGACACGTTTTAGCACTCATGTCAGCGACGTAATATTCAAATATCTGCTTCAAGAGAATAGGCGACGACAGTACTTATTTTCTAAACTTTATTAAAAAAATTATTTGAGATATGAGAATGGTTAAATAAAAATAATTAAATAAAAAACGATTTTTTTATTATGTCACAACTCACAAGACTTGTTCAAATTTTCTTAATGATGACAAATGACTATCAAAACATTAACACAAGTGAATTCATGGATTCATCTATCGTTAAACAAATAGAAAGAAAGAACTTACTCAAGTACTGCTAGAATCTCTTGAAGCGATAAGGATTGTTCGCCAAATTTTCGTGCAATCGTGTGAAAATGGCGCAGTCTTCCTTTAACTCTCTTTCCTAACTTCGTTGCGTCTTTGCCAAGCGCCTTTTTCTCGCTCGTCACTGTATGGGTAGAAACTTCAGATAAAGAACATACTCTCTCTCTTTAATCATTAGTCCGCACGACTAATAGCACTGCTCGTTATTATTTCCGAGAATATCCGGTCCTCTTGGACTCACAGCGGATCATCTTTTCACGATCCAGATTAAGGGATGCATTTAAAGTCCACGGGAGAAATCAAGAGACTCCTCTTAGTCGAAAAAGAAAAAAGAGAATTTCTGCATTTTTAATTACACAACGACGCCACAACGACCTACGCGCGACTTTTGTAATTCGGTGAATGATAAAAGCAGAGTAAGTATTTCGCACCATGCGATGTTTATTTTTTTTTAATGTGTCGTTATATGTGAGGATAATTTCATCAAACTTATAACTTTCGAAGAGATAAAGTGCTAGACAACTATTAACATCTATCTTAACATTGTATCGTACATTAATTGTTGCATTAAATATTCTTCGTTTATGAATGATGCAATAAACATATAATAAATCATCTTTTGTACAAAACGATAAAATGTTTGACGATCAAATATATTGATATATATTCAGCCATTGACTGATTTTCTTTCAACCCTTCTACTACTATCGAAATATTATTGAAGAGTTCTTTTTGTTTCATTTATTTTTTTTCGTATTATTTTCTTTTGCAAGAGATGTTGAAAATAATAAGATACCCAGCTGTCTCACGTGCCGGATATTATCGCTAACGTGTTCAATTAATCGGCTATATCGTCGCGAGTAATTGAATCACTTCGCCACCTTCTCGGCGCGTGCATTTCGCGCGCTGGGCATCCGAGAAATAATTCACGAGCATCGATCGCGAGTAGATTCAGAAACGTTGGAAAGACGCGGCGCGGTAACGTTCTAGGAAACGCAAGGCTGGGTAACATGTGCGAGATAATCCGAAACTGTTCCCGGTGGTGCCGTCTTAACCTAATTTCTCTACCCGTGTCTATTCTCGCGCCGGACCGATTATGCACTGGTACGATACATCGGTGTTGCATCGTGCGCGCTCGTCACCCACACCGCCCAGACCAGAGTAGATCAGTCTGTACTATACCGAAGCTAGACCCAATCTAGAGACGCGACGGGCGTGGGTAGTCCGCAGCGTGAATAACACCGGCTCCCAGGTACCAGGTAACCGCTGCGGCTCGGCGTTGCGGCTTACACTTAAAGTCCGCTACTGTATAAGTACCTACCAACGGGACCTCTCTCTCCGGTTAGCCGCCTTAATAACCGACAGCTCGGGAATGCTGAAGATGAATGAATTGAGATTTTCTCGTGAGGGAGAAGAAAATTTGCGCGCAGGAAGAAACTCTTGCCGACGTTTACGTTTCAAATTTAAAGACCGACGATAATGGTGCGGTATATACATATAGGTATGTATAAAAGACATGAGATATCTTTTTAATTTCTGGAGAAGTTCTGCAGATATTGTCTCAGAGATAAATTGCTTGTTTTTTCGAGCTTCTATGCTCTATAATTCTACATTTTGTTGCAGATTTAGGAAAAAGATATTTTTACTTCCCTTTAATTTAACATTCAAATGTTATCTTCAACATTACTCTTTACCTTTCATTAAATTGTCTTTCATTAAATACATATATTCTGAATTTCCATTTTGTTGCAAACTCGCAAAATTTCTCAGACTATCTTTCGCTATTTCTATAAAGAGAATGAAATTGCGCTGTTAATAATATCGTCGCTCGATTGCGTGGCACAAAATACATTGCCGTGCAATTCAGTTAATAGATCTGAAACTTGAAAGATTTCAGGAAATGAGGGTCGTTCGTGCCGTGGATATAAAGTTTTGCAGTTGTTACGGCTAAGCATGATATAAGGAACGAAGCGTTATTAGGCAGTTATGGCTCCCCATAGATGCATACCGGCGTGCATACTACGCATATGCGCGATCCGAGATGTACTTTTATGGTATTCCACTACTATTGTGAGCACCGTCATTGCCGTCGTTGTGGTCGCCGTCGTTCTGTCGCGGTGGACATTGAGCTAGGCAGGTATGCTAATATTGGATCCAAGTGGATTCGCTACACAAAATCGCACTCGCATCACGAACTTCAATGCTGAATAATACAGCCGTTAGCCTTTTTTGTCCGAAACAAACGGTGCGTATTATCGGAGAACTGTCCGCTCCCTTATTTCAATACTTCGAACGGCTAATTAAAAGCCAATACCGTCCTATTGTTTGACGCGATACGCGCGGAATGACGTGATGTTTTTAAGTCCGTCCGTGAATATAATATCAGGAAACTGCATTCGGAAAAATTTTGCTGATTCTCGCTTAACGATTACTCATTCGAACGTCTCGCTTTTTCATCCCCATTAAAAATAGAGATTCGTACCGTAATATTTATCGGGTGAGAATCAACTTTATGGTGCTTCGACTAAATAATTCAGATGCGAACGAGTCTTTTCTATATCGAACCAAGTATTTTTCTTTTTTGGAGTCGCTGCTCGGACTAGCTGAGTTATCGAACTTTCCCGCAGATATTTCTATATTTTTGGCCGAAGCTTTTCTAAACGCGAAACTTTAAGGAATAATTTACCGCCAGCACTTTCGATTGTAGCAGCAGCCCGATTATCGATCGCGTTTAATACGATATTAAGGTTGACGCGACATTTGAGGCGACAAAACGAGAAATTACAGGCTCGTCGTTTTTGTGTATTGACAATTCGAACTTTTCAAAAGCTTAATAGCCACTTGAAAATGGTATAAACGAGTGGCGGATACATCGAAAAAAAAAAGTAGATAAGCGACAGTTCATCGATAATGCTCGTAGCATTGGACGTATTTCAAATGCGAAGATGAGTTTAATACGAAAAGTATTCCTGCCTCATCATCTTCATATATCAAATGATACTATGTTAATCTTATACAATGATAGACTGACACGATGACAAATGCTCAATCGAAAATGTTCTACAGGGAAATTCGACTCTCGTTTAGAGTCGAGCTAATGCTCTTCATCCAAGGTAATTCTTTATCGCATTATAACTGTGACACTCGCGAAAACATGTTGAAATTTCAAAATGGGCAACCATTATTTTATTTTTCTACTACTTTGTTATTTTCTCTGGGTTTCTGTAAATTCAGTTCTGCAAAATGCACTCGCGTATTGCAAGATGAAATATTGAGTTACATTACACGTGCAGTATATTTGCAAGAGATTAATTATTATTCAAGAGCTTTCGGTGTTCATCACGCGAGATTTGCTGTTTGCTGTACTTAACAAAACAGCAGCAATTTTATGTTAATAAAACGTTCATTGCAGACGCCTGCCTTATAGATCTTTGATTCACAATTTTATAGTTGTATTAAATTGTGACCTGCAATGCACCAAGTTTTGCAGAAAAACTGCGCGCAGATTATTTTCAACTGTCTATTCGAGATAGAGAGACGTTCGCGAAATTTTTGCTCAGCTCATATATAAACGATAAATCGAGCTTTGTTGTAATTAAGGTAATTACCAGACTCTTGTCCGCGGTCGGTGATGGAGTCGAAATAGCTTAAACTCCCTTCTGCCTTACGTACAACCTTACACTATCGCAATTATGCAGACGAACCGCGTAAGCCACGACAGTTACAACGTCCATGGTTTGTTCGATACGAATGCACGAGACTGTAAACGTCGTAAGAGTAAATGGTGACCGTATTTCAGATTTTGTACAAAATGCTTCATGCTGTTAAGTGGAATTAAGTATGCATGTTGTAAATAATTAAAGGAATAGAAATATATTTTTGAAAAGTATTTTCAATTAATTAAAAAGCACTTCATTAACATTAGAAAGTTATAAATATATTTTTTGTTTGTGACGAACTTTAGATAGACTGAGAAATCATATATTAATACTCTCTTTAATTCCATATAATATGATAAATGATCAATTTACGTGATTACGTGTAACTTAAAATAATGTTGACGATTCACAAATATATATATAAAATGAATGTGGACTCAGTTGATTTACTCCAAAAGTACTAAGTACCGCTATTTAAGAGGGAGCCTAGTGAAAAAATTATAAGAATCGATCGGACGGATAATTCGAAGCTCTTTCTCTTTGCAGTCTCCTTTTTTACGGAACGCTGCGCAACGAAACGGCGAATCGATAATCTTTACGGAGGAGTTATGTATTTACAAACGGATTTGATGAACGTGGCTTCGCAGATTTCACTAATAATTTTGGTGGAGATATATAATTCACATAATTTGCACGCAATAATATTTATTAAGCATTCGCAAGAATGCTGGACCGCGAAAGTATATCTTCGGCATAGCGACACTGTGAACGCAGCTAGAGTTGCTACAAAATCAGAAAAATCAGGAAAATGTCAGGGAAATCAAAGAAAAATTAGATAATAAGTAAGAATATTAAAGTCTATAATCGAAGCTGGATCTTTAATGTTATTAAATAATTCAATGAATTATATATACTATTTTAT
>NW_017259253.1:129880-130149 GCF_001594045.1 Atta colombica
GGAGAGAGAGAGAGAGAGAAAGGGGGGGAGAGGAAAGTATAAGTATATATTTCTTTCCTATATAGTATATTATATCACTTACTACTGTTTCATTCTATACGGAAAGATTTTGCTGAAAATAAATGGATCGTCAAAATAGTTATGTGAGAACCTCAAGCATGATAATGCTATAAGAAGATTTAATATTCTAGCAATCAGTTTGAGTGTTTTTCATAATTATACTTTGATGGTCGAAGAAAATTATTTTAACCATTTTTTAAATATGTTTG
>NW_017259253.1:130249-146204 GCF_001594045.1 Atta colombica
TTGAAAAATCACTTGTGACTATATCATGTTACAGAATCTTTAAGCGGAAGTAATGAAAAATCGTCTGCGCAGGATTACCGCTTTAATTAATTCCATTAACGATCGAACAAACTGAGAATTACTTATCGATTACATGAATTGTCACGGCGGTAATATCGGTCAGGATGTCTAAGGAAAAAGGAAATGCTTTAAATTTTCTATTATTTTTACCTAGTGAGTACGCGAGACGTTCGCGTAACATTTTAATTGTTCAACTTTATCTCCGCGTCGCGCGCAACCGCCAGCGAAACAAAAATTAATTATGACGCTTCGCGGCTCGTTTTTGTTTCTATCCACGAGTCATGTTCTTGCTTTGCGTAAACCACATAGCGCTGGTTGCAGATATCTATGCGTGCTCTCTCTGTTACGCAGAATAAATCGTTATTTCTATCGTCAGCGTGTACCAATAACGCTCTGTAACTACTTACCGAGCCAGGTCGACAGTAGCAGCAACCTTGCTGCCTCCACGCTATGGTAATTGCTAAAGTTTATCTCGGGTAGACAGCAAAAATTAATTACAGCGAGATAACTCGACGTTTACGCCTCGGCATTGCCTTACCTACTTCGCAGTTTCTTCTTGTACACGCATTATAATCTTCGGAGCTTCCGTTAAAACTATCGCCCTCCGCTCTTGCGTCTCTAAACTCTTCGTATACGCGTGTTTTAAGGATAATTCTCTTCAACGATGGTGACGTTAAATCATGCGAATAATACGCTCGTTGAGAGTAGTGAATTTTGGTGGAATAAGGTTACTTGAATATTGCAGGCTACTTGAATATGTATACCGCATCGTTATTTATTTCTGCTTTTCTTCCTGGTCGCGCGACGAAGAAGCGAGTGCGATAGCGCAAGTTTAAAGTTAGTTTGAATTTGTAAGTGATCCCTTTAATCAATTAAGTTCTCCTTCAATGAGTATAGTTTAGACTTTATCTACGTAACGTAAATTAATTAGCAGAGACTACATTTCTAAAAACCTGCTAATAAAGAATTGGTATCAAAAGAATGCGACTATCACATTTGCGGCTATTATCGCAAGTCGCGCCGAGTCAAGATTCAATTCAACGTTTCCATTTCGCAGTAATCTTTCAACTTTAATCCTCATTATCCACGGGACCGTTCTTTAAGCCATAAAAAAGTTAATTACATTCTGTACGATTCCGCTCTTAACTTCCGCTCACGCCGCGCGCGTCTGTTATCGATTCTCCACCCCGTCACTTTCTGCGCCCTGTTTCTCATCTTTGTCGTGAAAAAAGTACTCCCCGATGGAAGAAAAATTTCATTTTCTTCATAGAGTAACCTGTTATCTCATACTAGGTCAATTGAATTAAATATAGCCGAGCTGTATTTTTCTTTCTTTCTTTCCCACGTTACAATCGCGCGAGTTTACTATCGTTGTTGCTCATGCGACCATGAAACTCCGTTTATTCTGGGAGGACGAGTGTGGGTCTCAATGTTTTCTTTCTTATTTTCGCGAGATGTCACTGAAAAATACTCCTCGGTAAATGCATTGGGAAATGTAGGAGGACGCGAACGCGAGTGGCAAACACGCTCGAGCGACGAGGTTGTCACGCAGCCACTCAACCACTCGCTTAGCCTCACTTTCGCATCGCGTTAAACCGTAATCGCCTGGTCTCATATCTGCCACGCGTGAGAACAGCGGGGGAATAGAATTAATTACGTCGGAATAAACCGCCGTGCGTGCTCCCCCGTCTCGTTTCGCCGTCCTTGTTTCTCATATTTTCTTCGTTGCGTGTACTTTCGAGACTGCCTTTCATCCCCTCGTTTATCCATTTCCTTTTACCCTTCCACGCGCGTTGTCTTTCAGTCTAGCTGGTTCCGTTTATCCTACAATCACTGGCATACAAAAACTGACGTATGGAAAAAATTAACCATTTTGTTTCTCTCGTTCGTTCCAATCTACGAATTTACTCGCGGGAATATTACACGCAGTTTTATATTTTTCCTGGTTTTTTCCTTTCTTTTTTTTTTATACTGTAGGGTAGCCTTTGATATTGGTCTCTTCCCTGGCGACCTGGAGAGCTTTCAGGTTTATGTCACTGGCCCGCCAGTACCTCGTTTTGCCTCTCGTTCGTTTCTCTGTACCTGCCGCTTACGGTCTTTTCGAGCCTGTCATCCCCGATCCCTTTTTGCTCTTTTTCGCCCCGTCGTCGTAACCATTGTCCTCCCATTGTCACCTCTATCCGTTGTCTCCGGACAAATAAACGCGGAAGAGCCGTTTTACTCGTGTCGGAAGCGAAGGGTGATGCACGCGTGGCAGGTTCACACCTAATTACGCACTTCGAGCTGTTTCTACCTCTAGATAACGTTACCACATCCTACCGTGTTATTTTTAACGTATCTGACATGCTTTGTGTATTATGCTGCGGGTGAAGACGTCAACGAAAATAATGACCTGATGGAACATCTCAGTCGCCACGGTAGCGCATAAGAAGTACGATACTCAGCGTAAAAAGTTGTCTCGTTTGTCTTTCCGTGGAATTCGTAGTCGAGTTTATTAGAAAGCCATCGGAAAAGAAAGAAAGAACGATGAAAGACAGCTTATTTCAATTATGTAAATTGCCATTACGAAACGAAGACTGGCTGATTGCACTTGGATAGCACTCACTTTTGTTCCTCTTGTATGTTTGTTACGCATATTAAACTGGTAGTACCTTCATAGCTGATTATCAGGATACGTAAGTTCGTGAGATTTGATGCTACAGTTGCACGTTAATGCAATTTTCTCAAACGAGCGACACACGCTGAGAAACGTTGAATAATTATTATTCAACGTACTGTCGCATACTCGTGCGTATGATACAAATATGTATATATTTTCCGTTTTTCTCTTCGTTTGGTATTCGTGTTTTCATGGTACTGACTCTTTGTTTATCGATAATGTTTATTTAAAAACATAAATTTATTTTCTTTTTATATTTTTTAATTATGTTAGAAGGAACTTATATATTGTTATCAGTTAAATTTATCTATCTGCGCGGATAGTAACTGTAATAGAAACACTTATTGTTTTATCATGCAAATTCCATCCCGCTTGTAATACGTATAAAGGTATACCTACTAATTAAATTTGCGATTCTATCTGCCCTGCAGTAGCGTGAATAACTTTAATTTGTATAATCGAGACTAGAGACATTGATAATTTATTGTCCCAAACTCATTACACTGAGATTTCTGTTCCTTCCCTTTCGATTATTTAATATTATATTCGTTGAGGAAGAACTAGGGTAAGTTTCTTCCAATCAGCATACTGTTAGATCTATGATGTTAAATTTAAGCCATTGCTCCTATTAAATATATCATTATTTTATACTAAAATACTAGTTAAATTTGACACTATGTAATATCAAATTTAACCAGTATTTTAGTTTAAAATAATGATATATTTAATAGGAGCAATGTAGTAACTTAAATTAAGTTAAATTTGATATTACAGATTTAACAGTGTACAAGTACTATTTATAATCGTCTAAAAATACATCGAAGATTTTATTACATCAATTTTAGAAAATAACTAAATGATTGATTTAAATTTCTCGGGTCTTACATTTTTTAACTATTTTTTACACGCTAAAAAATAGTACAAACAGTTTTGCTCAAGTATGTAAAAATTTAGCTAAATATAGATCTGGAAAGAATTTAATTGTTAAATCTATATATCAAATTTAACCTAATTAGTTGTCTACTCCTACTAAATATTATATAATTATCGTTAGGTATTTTATACTAAAACAATGGAAGTAAATAGTTTAAATCGGGACACTATGTGGTGTTAATTTAATTAAATAGTGTAGTGCAAATTTATCTATTATTTGATATAAAATAACAATATATTAAGTAATAATAATTAGAGCAATAACAACTTAAATTAGGTTAAATTTGATACTAAATTAGGTTAAATTTGATAAATAGTATAGGTATTTAATAGTGTATTGGAAGTGTATCAAAATAATTATGTTTAAATTGGTTACTGAAATATCAAAATTTTTGTAGAATTACGAACGTCTTACATAATTATTGTGATATTGTGATCCATCATAATTATTTTGACAGTCCAACAAAATTATTTTCAAATTATCTGGCTAAATATTTAGGTAAGGTTCAATAAAATTTCTTTTTTCATATAAGCACTTATCTCCATTTGGAGATAACCTTATAATCTCAGATTTTATCGCATTCATACTAATGTCTGATAAGAAATTCTAGAAGGATCCAAAAATATTCGGATCATCGATGCGTACGCAAATTTAAGCATCTCCCGCGAGACATACTTATTTGGCTTCCGCGAAACGAAATGTTTCTTCTTGACTGCGTGAGTACTGCAAATTTTTTTATGCGATCGAGCGACCGCCCGATGGTAGTTTTCCGCTGGTTTCAGCGAGTTTCGACGTTGCTTTGCGCTTATTAACTATTCGTTAGTAGGTACGTGGATACGTTCGTACCCTCATTAAGCAAGCGAGCGCAGCGTACAAGCATGCGGTAGCGAATTACTCAGTGCTCGCAGCTGTAATGCAAATTACATGAAAACTACAATTGCGAGGGTAGGCGCGAGGCTTTGTCAGCCGGCCGATGGCGTACTTTGTCTCCTTGGCGAAAAAGCAACAGGATGAACGAGAGAGTGAATGATGCGACAATCGCGCAAGCGGGACGCTAACGACGAGAATTTACGCACAAGATAATCCTCTTTGACAATATATCTTCTGGACAAGAGCGCGACGGTTAACGTTGGCGCGACAGGATCTCCATTCAAGGTATGCGAAATATGAGAGCACTGCCGAGATATTTAGATTTGGAAGAATGATGTGTGAATCCAGTGTGCGCGGACATATCTGCATGAAAGTATGCTTTCGAAATTAGAGCAGACCTATAAAAAGGAAATTCTGATTTTTCGCGACGAAGCTCGAATTGAATTTACACGTAGAAAAGACTTTATCATGTAATTTATTAATTAAAAGCATATAAATATAACACGTTGTGTGCAACATTGTATACAAGTATGAAACGCGTGGGACATATTTTAATTATCATTGAATTATCAAAGAGCATTTCAATACATCGTGTCTTCGGCTGTTACAAGCACAGGCGAAGTATCGTATATTTTGTGAATAGGCGATATCAGCTTCCAGTTAACCGTTTTAGCTTTCCCACGAGGATTGTCGGACGATGGGAGAAATAAAAGAGACGCCACGTGAATCGTGGGACCATTTGAGCACAATCGCACAAACGGAAATACGTATGAAATTAACGTTCACGGGTGGTAACTCAATCGCCGCCATCTACGCTGTTACTTCTTCGCCGTTGCTTTGACACACTGACATTCTATATAAAATTCAGTCGTTCCACTTTCGCGACCGCAAATTCGATAACAGCAACCGCTACGTCAATACCGATCCCGATACACGTCGTCCGATCTGCAGCCTCTGCTCTATGCTAAAAGCGCAGATGTTAACCCGATTGTCAATAAAATTGTCACAAATTCGCTTGCAAACGTAACCAATTTATTTTTTATGAAATTAATACGCCCTTCCACGTTTTCTCTTTTTCTCCTCTTCATTCCCTTCAACGCAATAGAGAGACTACACACCCGCTCGTTACGTTCCCCGAGGATTTTTCTCGATTGCTGATTCGGAGATTTTTGTAAATAGATTATCGTACATTAATAGAGCATATTGTAAATCCCAAGCGATGAATGACATTAATTGCAACAAAACTATAGGCAATACCTAACAGGCGATTATTATATTACAATATGCATTATTTAATTATCGTATTGTATTATATTATCGTATCTCTTCTTTCATAATAAGATAATGCAATTTTAATATACCAGAATATGTGAGTACAAAGAGGACCTATTCGTGGATAATGATAGAATCAAATTCAGTTATATTCAATTATCTCCCCAGCAGATAATTCTGTATTGCATTTTCAAAAAACCAGTTGTAATTGCGCAAGTTGCGTTTGTGCGATAAAATTAATATAATTTTGAATTGCATGAGATTACCGTGAGTGAATGAGAAAGAGAGGAGGGGGAGGGAGAGAAATAGAAAGAGAGAGGCATGGCGTAAGTTCTCTTGAATGTCGGCGCACCTTATTCTTTCGGATTTCTGCTAACCCGTTTAACTTTTACCTGAGAAGAGAAATGAAGAAGGGTGGCAAGGTTGAGCAAGCCGAAGAAGAGACTTAAGAGTGGGATTGCACGGCGCCATCCTTCGGTGGGAAAAGAGATCGCGCCCGAGAGACCTCGAGCCCTCGAGCTTATTTAGGTTCTCTACTCTTCTCGCTCTTCCTCTCGTTTGCCCTACGTTTTCACGATGGCTGGTTACAGTGCTGGGTATTCGCACGACGTCGTTCGCAGATTCGAAAGCCTTTGCGTAAGGTATCGACCGACAGTAAATCTTGACCCGACGTTTTTCAAACCGCGACCTCCGAACGAACTCGCCATAGTGATGTACTGTAGATTTAGGATATGCCGATGTACTTTACGATTCTACTCCATCTCTGTTTGGATTTTATGTCTTCTCTATTACGAATAATACGCTAATAATATGCTCTTCTAAAAAAGCTCTTTCTTCATCATAAAGGATATTTAACTGTCTGTCTGCAATCATATTTTTAGTTCCTTTCTTCAGTTCAGTTTTTTTTTTATTATTTTAGACTCAAAATCTCAAAAAATATAGAAAAATTCAGAATTAGTTTTCAGTATTTTTATCATTTATTATCAAATAGCTTTTTAACAAGATATTTTAGGAGAAGGAATTTCGTCTTCCTTTATTTCGGACAAATTTGGAAGCAAAATTTCACTTGTTCCAAAAAAGATCCAGATTATATATAAGTCTGAGTCTTTTTAATTCTTCATATTGTGGAGAATTAAATCTATGTATGGTATATATGTATACTAATGAAACAGTTATAAGTGTCATGTAATGAAATATGATCAGGCAAGTTGCTTATATTTTCTATGTTGCATCCTCACATATTCTGCAACGTCGATTGGCAATAATGATTATTGTCATAATTAATTTAGTAGACTATTGAAACGATATAATAATTTTCCATTAATAAAATTGATAGTTATCTATAGTAAAATCATTAAATTATTACAAGAATTCATTTCATATTTCTACTCATCGGAATATCATTAAAGAATTATAATTCTTGATTTTATCGCTGGAAAATAATTATGTAGCACTATTTTATTGTAAAGATGCAAAGCTCACAGTGTTTCCACTTTGATTCGCCGTAACTTTGTTATGCAATATCGATGAGATGAAAGTAATTAATGGATAGAGCTCATCGGCTCTCTCTCTCTCTACTCTTTGTCATTCGATAAAATGCTTTTAAAGTGGCAAAGATTCGATTTTCCGGAAGCTCGCCAAGAGCTGAACCTGGGAAACTCGTCACAATTTCCCAGACGATATCGTAGCCCGCGCCAACTTTGGAAGCCAACAGTACAACAACCTGGGTTTCAGGCGCGAATCAAGATGCCGGGTTGTTTGGTCGAGATGGTATTAGACACTACCTAACGCCTATGCAGTAGCAAGGGGTGGAGAATTGGCGACGGGACCATCTCTCCGTGTTTCTCCAAAGTATGTATCTTATAGTCCGTGTGTGCCATCTTAACAGAGTATTGTTGGTGTGCACTCGCGATTCAGCTTGCTGGTTTGAATATCGCCTGTACTTGTATTCTCATGTAACGCGCTTTCGCCCTCATGCATTCATGTTTCTTCGTCTACACAGATACATGTATGAGAGGAGAGAAAAGGAGGAAGAGAGAGGAGAATGCGGATGAGCGCCTTCGAGTCGAAATTTCCTCGTCGTATATATACGCAGGGGCCAAACCAAGTGTCGGCACCGGAGTCGCGTTATAGTTGGAAATCGTGGAGACGTGTGAGAGGCTGTATCTACGAACGTTACTACCCTTACGTGTGTACGTAGGATTGCTATCAGAGTATGCGCGCGTGTATACAGGTTGCAGTGGCAGCGGTTAACCTGTCTAGTGGGGCGTGAATGGAGTGTGCCATGGAAGCTACATGATGTCGGACAGCGCCTCTTGCTCGTCGACAAGAAGACGGAAGAGGGTCGGACGGGGGTGTCTTGGCGTGGAGCCGGATGAAACCGGGCGAATAGACGACAGAGTCGTGGAAGGCTACTTCGACGAGCTACTTCGCGCACCGTACATGGAATCCTCGACTCCGAGTCGTTGCACGACCCGCGCGACTTCTTTTGCGCGCCGGGTCATGACGGAAGAGCGTGAGTTTCTTGAAAGAATCGCGTTATCGCAGGACTTTTTCGTTTGTCACGTTCACGTACATGCGTTGCGAAAACTTATCTAACGATCGCGGCAAACAACAAAATGGATTTTCGACAACGAAAACTGTTGGAGTAGCTACCGAAGAATTTCAGATATTAGTAGAACAAAAGTTACAAAATAGAATTAATAATAACAACGTGTAGTTTTCACACATAGTGTAAAAAAAAATTATTACGAGTTTAAATTATATAAATTATGGGAATCGAAGATTATTCTATTTTAAATAGTTCTTGTGTCCATGTCTTATTTTAAATCTGGTTTTTTTTATTTCTATTTAACGAGTTAGATTTATGTCTACCGAGGTTTTGACCAATGAAGTTTAAGTTTAATTTTGGTTTAACTAGCTCTTTAGCTTTTTCTAGTTCTAAAAATTAAAAAAAGATAAAGAATAAGTTGAAACGAGATTTTATAATTAATCTACATTGATAGAAACGGGCATTAATCTGATAATGATATAAAAAATTTTTTTAGTTATGGTTAATCACTAAACTGATGGTTTTGTAGCGAGCAACTTTTAAAGTTACCTCAAACATAACTGAAAAACATTTTTATATTATCATTAAAATTAAATTTAAACTACAAGTTAACTAGAAAATAAAAAAACTGTCTGAGAAACAGATATTAAATTGCTTTATCATTAAAATAATAGCGAAATATATTAAAAATAAATATAATGTACACGAAATCGTAGTTTACTCTGGAGAAAATCTACAATGTATGTAATTAATAATTTGATCTAGTAGGAGGTTAGCGTGCATTATAGTAATGTTGTTTGTGTAATGAAGCATTATATTTCCGAAATGTTTCTTCGAAAAATAGCGGTGCCGTTGATGGACTCTCGGAGTAATATAATTTACGTGTTTACAGCACATGGAAATCTGCCGTTGAAAAATGCCAGTGAAATTTCGTCCGTAACGAAACGCGTTGTATTAAGCGTGATGCGCCGCATTACAACATTTTCGGTTGAATGGAATTTAAGAAGATAGAAGACGAAGAATTTGAGGAGAGTTGATGACCGGTGTTTTTGCACAACTGCACATGCTTAAAGTTGCAATTCCGTCAGATTCAATCGCAAACTTTCTGTCAAATTTTTATTTTTACGCACAACAATTTGTGAAATATTTGATCAGACATGGCTTTTCTGAAAAGTAAATCGTGATTACAGTTTTCATGAATTTGTAATAATAATATAATATTGTTGAATAAGTTAACAATCTTTCCAATGACTGATTCGATTACTGTAAATGTCACTTATAATATATTTGATTTCCATAGAAATTGATGATAAACTTAGAAATCGTGGAATGACTTCACTTCTTACAATATGTTTCATTTTTAAAATCTTCGATCGAGGAATGTGGGTCGCCGAAGGCGCGATGTGATGTTAGTCACGTTTTTGTTCGTAATATACTCTCGCCTGATATAAATTATTAATAGAAATCTCTTTCTCTCGGCGGAAAGGAAAAATTATTGAATACTGCTACGTCGTAAGACGAGACCGAATTCGCGATGAAAATACCAAAATGGTATACCTATATAAATTATGTAACCGCGGACATAAAAATCTCCAATTATAAAGTTATTATGTTAATCTTTGAATGTTGTAAGTTGCATAATTTGCAACTTGTTTCACTGCAACACATGAATTCATTCTTCTATACATATAATACATTACCAGTGTTTTATTATCGTTCCTTTATTCTCTTGTTAATTTTCACAAAGTTTCACGGAAATAATTTAAGAGAATAATAATTTAAAAATTATTTCTACACCAGAAAATAGAAATTTTGCGTCTGACTCTCTTCCGCGTTACGAATTCATGCAGAGGCCTATCATAGATGCTGGTGACAACGTGCACGTCCGCGTTAGCAGGAAACGGTGGTCGACGTAAAAATTCCCACGTGACATGTAAAGCAGGGAAAACGCTCAGCGAAAGAGCAGTTTCTCTGGTGGAAAATCGCGGCCAATCGCGGCGGGTTGAAATCGGAGCTGAGAATGACCTCTGCTTTATATTCCACGTTGCGAGCGCTGATGCAAGTCCCAGGTACCTTCGTACCCCTTTTCGCACTTCGCCGTCTCGAGTAACCTCCAATTCCTCCTCTCGCACCCTCGTTCACTCGTCCAAACTCGCTCGTCAGCGCCCAAACGTAAACTCACCCCGAATGGATTCTCATCATTTTCTCTCTCTCTCTCTCTCTCTCTCTCTCTTCTCTGTTTCTCGGCCGTTTTATTCGCGCGTTGGAGCGAGCTGCCGGGCATCACGGACGGACAGCTGAATCAGACGTTGTTATAGCGCGCCGGCAACGAGAGCGGCCGTAAATGTCTTGTTGCAGCTGCAACGGAAATGCGCGGTGTCAGTCCGCACAGAAGGTGGAGGGAAAGTAAGAGGGGGGGGGGGCAAATAGGCAGGAAGGGTACGGGTGATCTCTTGCAGCCTGTCGACAAAAGTGGATTCGCGAGAATGTTTCGCGAACGCGTTTCTCCCGTGAGAATTCGCGCCGGCTGCCATCGCCGCGTACTGGGCGGAAGTTTCTCTCCCGGGAACGCAAAATTAATCGAGCGAACAAAGCGGCGCGCGAACGAGAAAGGAAAAGGGAAAGAAGCCCTCTATCGATCGTGGACCAAAAGGGTCACCAAGGGCGCACAGAGAATGGAAGAAGAATCGCAAGAATTCGACCTGTGTTAATGTAGTCGATATTGCATTGCGTTACGCTGCAGCATTCGCGTTCTCTGTGATAGACAGCGGGCTAAATTTGTTAGCTGGCGCAGCAAATTGATTGTCACGCATATACCGAAAATCCATTACATTTATGTGCACGCGTCCTAGTTAGACGAAATACAAAATAATAAAAGCGAGAAAAGAAAGCGAAAATGGAGCCAAGTCCATGAGAAGAAAGCGAGAAAAGAAGAACTGGAGGGACAAAAAAGAGGAGAAAGATTTTGCGAGAGATAGTCGCGAATAATGCAGCGATGCGAAATGCACGGTTCGCCGCGCATAATTACGAGCGCACGACACGGGATGCCGATTGCGTGGAGAGATGGGTGGAGAAAACTTGGGTACCGCAGAAACGAAACGTGTGCGACCGCAGCGTATCTAAACGAGGCTTGTGAAAACGCGGACTGCGGATCGCCATGAAGAAAGAAAAAAAGAGAAAATGAGAGAAAGAAGAGTAAAGAGGAAAAAGAAAGAAACTACTGAGATCGAGGGGAAATAATAATATCCGGCCCCGGCTGAATCCCCGAACAATTAGCCGCGCCACTTGAGAGGGCAAACAGTTTAAATCTAATAATAGGCCGCGCTTCTTTATTTCCGTCGTCTGGCGACGTCGTGCTTCGTACATGTCTCGTTAAGTTGTTTTTCCTCTATAGAAAAGCGGCTGATGGGAAAGGATGGGAAAGGTTTTTTTTCTGACCACGAGTGCTCGAGCTGTAGTCCCTTCTGTACGCCGTTTTCTGTCTGAACTATACCAATTTAAAATACGATAAAGTAAAAACGATTTCAGAACCATGCAAACATCAAACTATTTCTGAAGCATATTTTCAAAATCTTTACCGTATTAATCAATTAATTACAAATCATCAAATTATTAATTAAAATTATAAAGTTTCCTATGTTTTTCGTTACATCCTTCAAAATCAATTATCTTTTCAAATCAATTAAGTTATTATGATATTATAATTTATAATATTAAAGAGATACCATTAAACAAATTTTTTTCAAATTTTTATCACTCGTAAAATATGTACTTTTTTAAATCGTCATTAATTACGCGTTTTCTTCTTGTTCTCATACACTTAATATCTTACTTTCACTTCAGCTCGTTTAAGTCTTTCTTCGCCTTGCTTCAGTTATTCCCGTGGTACAGCTACAAATCCTCTGTCTTGTCTTTTTCTCGCGCGTCACGAGCAACGGTTGAAAAGAGCCTTCGACATTCAAGCCCTTCCGACTCGCTCTTCCGCTGTGCACTCGAAAATGCCGAATAATTATATCATTACCGCAAGTAATTACTATTAAACGCGTAATTTATGGCGACATGGTGGAAGGGCGGAAAATAACAGTCAAACGTATAATCGCAACAGCAACATTAATAATGCAATAGCATGATATCGTGCTAAGAAACGATAGAATAGAAGCTAATAAAATAAAGAAGATTCATTGTATGGATATAATAAAATGACAAATTATGAATTTAACGAATTTAATTATGATTATTAAGTAACATTTAAAAAATATGACCTACTAGAGAAATATACTCAAAATAAGACGTCGCATCAGATTCCTTTAACTATACATTAACTTTTCATTCCATATTTTTTGAGTATCACGAATTTTTATTTTATTTCAAGATGCTACCGCTCATTGTATCTAAAACGCTATCTTGATTGCTCGAGCTCTTCTCTTCTATTGCGTAAAAATTTCGGAAAAATATTGTCCAAGCTTTTTTGCGTCATTTTCTTCCATCATCTGTCGGATAATTATTACCTTATTCTCGATATTGTCTTCAGAAATAGACGATATAATCCAGACAGAAAGTATTCATTCGGATGTTATGTGTATTTCTAAATAATATATATTTCTATTCAATAATATATATTTCTAATATCTCTATCTAAAATTATGTATCTTATTTCATGTTTCATGATAATTGCGATCAGAAACATTTTTCATAGAAGATTTGAATACCTCGAAAGAATATAAATTCTCCATAATTGATACTAAATTTTTATTTTCGGGCTTCAAACTATGTGACAATTACAATTAAATAATGCTAAGATTTTTAGATGATAAATAAAGAATTTTTAGATGATAAATTAAGAAGATAAAGATCTTGTTAGTTGAATAAATTTAGTCTTTATTAAATTTTGTTAATACATAATTTAAACGTTTTTTGAGTCTTCTTCTACATGTTAATTAAGTTTGTTTATTTATTAATAAAAATGATACCATAAATTCACATCAAGTTTCAGTAAAATGTCAAGAGATTACTAAAATTTACGTATACTAATGTGTCAACTTACTTGCAAGAATTTAGACAGAAAAATGTCTGTTATTAATAGACACGTGATAACACATCGTGATAACAGATTGACAAGAAATATTGCGTTTAATTCGCCCGAATTCGCGATATCGCTGTCAGATTTGCAGGAGACAAGAGAAAAATAGACCATCGCTCTGAATCCTTCATTGGCGTATGGAAAACGGTAGCAATGACTGCGTCGTGTCGCGAGATGGCGAATTCGATAATCCGCGTCGGTCACTATTCAACTGTAGTCTCGGTGAAAGCTCAAAATAAATACACGCGTTTTTCGTAAAAGCCCGAAACCCCCCGCCTATTATCGAACATGAATGACGGTGTGATATCGAAAATCCAGTATTAGTCCTTTTTATATTCACCGTATTTTTTGCAACAATTGCACGTGCGTCACCAAAAGTAACACTTTATAGAGCGTTATACGATGTTGTTAGTCAGCTTTAACTCAGCTAATATTAATGGTCAATCAACTCGATTCATCCTTCCTGATTTTTAATGACGGGGATCATTGCGTCGAGCGGCAGCGTAATGGATTATTAAAAATTTCCGCTTTAATACTTCTCGATGTAAACCCGATGTTAAGCTAATTAATATTAATTAAGCTGCAAGTTGGTACGTCCCTTACGGGGATCAATGCTACCACCTCGTAGCGTGCAGTGTGGTAGTTGGAGCGATTTTCGCGCCTGGTCGCGCGCGAGTAGAGAGCAGGTGGTAGTTTCACGTTCGCCGTTCGTTGGTCGGTCAACAGGATGACCTCGTCGTGCGCGCACCTCGTCGTGGACGGTGAGAGGGAAATTAGGGGAGGTTTAACGGTGGCCACAGTGCGGCACTCCGCGCTCTAAGTGATCGTGGATTAGCTGGACGAGAGAAAGCTCCCGGGGACGGCGACGCTACGGTAGTTGGAAAGAGAGACCTGTCCCAGCAAAACCGTAGCGCCAGCCAACTAATTACCATGGCACGGGCCGCCTGCGGTTCAAACCAACCTCCACACATACACGTGCACTGACTTCTCTTCTCGTGATCGTTACGACCATCCGGTTCGCGAGCAAGAGCCATCGCAGAGTCCTTTAGCAGTCTTCTAACACACTCGCCTGTCGGTGCATTCATTTCCGTTAGATGAATTTCGTATGCATGGCGAATACGTATGCGAATACTCGTTTAGCTGCTTTTCCCCGCAGTTTCTACCGTCTTTGAAGTCGATGACGACGACGATGAATTGCGGATTGATGTCACCGTTGTGATCTTTTGCGACGATCGAAGGAGTGATAGACGTGTGTAAATACGATCACTTCATTAAACTTCATTCAAAATCTATTCGATCTCGAATGATCTCAGATTCATGCTCTCCGTAATTGTCTAAATATCTCTTTTATACTTTCGTATGACAAATTCCTGATCCGTAGGGATATATCGCGAGTTTGAATTCACTTTCGCGGATGCGATAACACCGCGGAAAGCATGCCGCAAACTCGGTAGCACAGCGCAGTGTAGAGCATGCCGGGGGGCAGAGGTGAAAGAGATTATCGCCGCTTACTCGGAAAACCCGGAAAATGACTGGAACAGCGCTAATTACCCGACTCTGAGTGCTCTTCGGTCTCTGACACGCAAGCTTTCCCTCAAAAGATGTTTACGCCGCGAGAGGATGCTTTAATCGAGTTGAAGAGACGAGTCGAGTAACCCAATTAAGTCTCTCTTCCGTTACTCCTACGTTAACCCCGCGCACTATACTGAAATACCATCTTTCTCTCCCCCTCTCATCCCGTTGAGCCACTCATTTTGCTACCCCTCGTCTCCATCCATCTCTTTCTTCGACAATCTCGCATTCACTGCGGAACGTTTGTGATGCGTGCATAAATGTCGCTCGTCGCTTGTCTCTGCGTCAAAAGTGTACTTCTCAAGGAGGGTAAAAGAACTTTTTTCTTCTTTTTTGATATATCATTTTTTTTCATTCATACTTTATTTTCGCGACAATTTCAGGAGAGACGATTTCACGATGCAGATAATCGTCTAAATAGTTCAATTCAGAGTTCTTTTTATCTATTGTTTACCAGGATTATCTCGAATCTCGTCGGCCGTCAAACGCATTGCAGTTATGGCGTGCATATAGGAATACAATGCGGAGAACGATTAACACTTTGATTGTGTCACGTCATCCATATCTGGATAATATGCACGTTTTCGCAAAGGCTCTATTATTCATTTGTAGGTAACAGTTTAATTTATCTGATCAAGAATAATTTTACTAAAAATTTAAGATATAAGAAAAACAATAAAATATTAAAACAACATAATTTATTTAAAACAGAATGTTTTATCAAAACATATGATAAAACGATTAATAATCGAGTTTAATAAAAAAATTATAATTAAAGTTTTGGTACATTTATTAAAAATAGAAAAAAAAATAACAATGAAAAATGTTTCATTTTTTTGTTTATATTTGTTTTAATCATAAAAAGATTTTTTATTATTTTGATTTGTGAACGAGTTTTATTTATTTTATTGGAAATTAAATTATTAAATATATGAATATAAATAATATATTGTATAT
>NW_017259253.1:146304-146651 GCF_001594045.1 Atta colombica
ATTTATTTTGTAATTCGAATTTCTATAAACTGCATTTTCAATTTTGGCTTTCCCAGAGATCAATGTCAAAATTAGCTTGGCAATCCGTTAAAGGCGCATTGCATCAATTGCTTTTGAATTAATATTATTTTTCATATTAATAACTGCGATCTAACATTTCATTCTCAAAACGACATTTTTTTAAAATTAGACATAAATTTTGTCGAGGAGTATTATTTTGTTTTATTTTTTAAACAGACGTAACACATTATTCCGAGGACGACATTTAATGTTCTTGATTTTCTTCTCTCTAGTAAATAAAAAAATAGCAATTTAAAAAGGACTTCCACGCTCTCTCTCTCTCTCTC
>NW_017259253.1:146751-151379 GCF_001594045.1 Atta colombica
ATGAATACTACCGCACATATGTCGGTCCATATTTACATGCAGCAGTAATGGCTCACTCGCCCGGCCTTCTTCCTGCGTACATTATTTTTCGTTGTCGTAGCGTGGAACCACCGAGTGCGAAGTGCATTAATACGGGATATTTACATGTGGCAAAAAAACAGGTTACTATTGCGAATCTGCGCTTAACAATATAATAAAAAGCCACAATATATAATAATATGTCGTAAATAATAATGGTTATTGCGGTAAAGAATAACGAGTGATACACGTTTTCAACAATAACAAGTTTTCGTTGTTTTAACGCGGAGATTATTATTACTTAAAATTGAACGAAATGATATGCGAGTATTTGCGTTTTGTTTGCATATAGAAGAACAGATTAGGGACTAGATCATTGCTCTATTGGCAGTCTCGGCTTGAGTCTAACTAATACGGATGCTGCCGATTGCCCGTCTAGCACGCGTTAGAACTACGATGCGACATAAGCTCCAATTAACTAGAACATCTCTACTGCGGACGTGAACTTAAGCCGGGTGAAGTTTCGTCGTTGCTGCATTGGGTGAAAGAGATCGAATTATCAGGCAACGAGAAGAGAATTTACTCGGAATTCCATTCTAATTTGTATTTGTTTTTTAATGTTAATATTTTTTTTATTATTTGCGTACCTGATTATCCGAATTATTTGCATCTCGATTCAGAAAAACATTTGATATATTTTATTCTTAAGAATTTTATTCTTTCTGTTAAAAGAGAGAAACGACTTTGCCGAGATATCTAAAAATTTAAGTAGCTACAGATCTAAAAATAACTTTGTTAAATCGTCAAAATAATTATGTATGGAAATACAAGCATGAGCAATGTTGAAAAAGTTTTGCATTCTAGCAGTCAGGTTATGCGCCCTGAACAATTATTTTAATATTCCAACAAAATTATTTTCAGATCTATATCTAGCCAAATTTTTGGATAATTCAACAAACTGTTCTTTCCATATATTGTTAAAGTTGCTAAAAGATTGTCATTTCTAAGTATAAGTATAAGAAACAGCGGAAATGAATTGCATATATATATATATTATGAATGTGTGACTCTGAGTCATTCTTTATATTGATATAATTCTATGAAACTGACATGGGATTCGTGTCTTATAGTAATTTAACAAAGTAATAGATAAACGAAAACTGGTCTGTATTATATAAGAATATTATTATTTGAGAAACAAGGTAATTAAGTATATAAGATTTGCGAGCGGCACGGCATATGAATGCTGAAAATAAATTTCTATTCACTTACATTAAAACGATTAGCCAAGATAAAATTCTTCTTATTGCTGCTTTCACAAATACGATATCATTCCATGGTTTTAATAACATGCACTTTTGCATAACATGAAATTATAATGCGGATATGCGTGTAATCGCGGGATTGAATTACAGCGTCTGCAGTTTCGAAACATACTAGTAATTTGATGTAACACAGGACAATGGTCACACGGAGTTCACATAACATTATTACGATCCTAAACCATATATAATCCGATCCATATGTTCGATTTATTGATTTATTTCTTTTTATCAGAAAAAAATTCCTACGTATTTTTGATTGACTTGGGTGATTATCCCAATTAATTAAATTAAATTAATTAATAATGATTATGGATATTGTGGATATTATGGATATTGTAACAAAAACACGTCACTAATTAAAGAAAGTTATAATTTTTTAAGAAAGAGAAAAATGCTTAATCAAAATTAAGTTTCTATAATTTTTTGATATTGATAATTTGCAGTGAAAGTGCTGCGGTTTAAAATCTGTGTAGTTGAAGTACTAAAATTCGAACGAGCGACCGCATAAAAATTTATTAGATTGTTCGACATTGACTTGCTGCATTATACCTGTGATATTGATTCTACAATTACTGTGATTAGATATTACGGTGATTAAAAGGCTGATGTGTCGCGCGAGAATGCGATCGGGAACAGATGCATTGATTTGTCCACGACAAAATTAAATGGATGATCAAACAAGATTTCCTTTTCGCGTAATACGATGGAGAGGACGTGACGTGGATTTCTTCTATTTCTCAATATTATTGCGAAAAGTCCTTGCCGAGCCAGGACATCCGCCGATAAAGCGCGTAACGTTAACTATCCGAGGGGTTAGTATGGAAAACGCGAGAGAACAACGGCGGCGTGCGCGCCTCGGGCGTTTGCGTGGAAAGAGCGTTTCGCCGCGGGCAAATAAAATGCAAAATTAATCATCGCGCCGGTCACGAACGCGGGTCGATTTAAATCACGCGGCGGGGCGCGCCCCGTAATCGGGTTAACCGAGTACAATTTTCCTCACGGCCGCAGATACGACATATTATACCACTCGGCGTACAAGCTCTCTCTCCTCCCACCCTGTAATCTTAGCATCAAAATGGGAAAATAATGTCGCCCCTAAGCGTCGGCTAAAGGGTGCCTCATCGTAATTACTGTAAAAACGATATGATTACAAGATATTACCCTCGTCGTCTGCACGACAATTGTCCGATCGTTTCATTTCTCTCACCTTCTCTTTTTTACTCTCTAGCCTATAAATATGCATATAGCTTTTTTGCTTCAAAAGTGACATAATTAAAAAAATTAAATTTCTCAAAAAAGAGGAAAACTATTTTTCATCTTGACACGAAATTATTGACTAATGAAATAGTATCGGCAAAAAGAATATATTTTTAACAATCAAATGTCATTTTTATTATTTTTACTTCACAATCCTTAAAAAACTATTCTTTTTGAATTGAGAATTTTGACGATTTTTTATAAAGTTAAGTTAGTTTAGTTTTGAGGATTGATAGGGATAATTCATTCATGTTATATTAACTGAAAAATCATTGTTTTTCTAGTTATGTCACTTTTAAAGTAAGGGAGCGATATATTTGAGAAGCAGATTTTCAAAATGCATTTTGTCTAAAATTTGTAATTTTCAAAAAACTAGAAAGAAAGAAACTATGCACACAAAAAAATTGTGCACAGAAAATAATAATATGCCAGTAGGATGTGAAATATTAAATAAAATGTTAAACAATTGCTAAAAATGTTAAACAAATGCATTTTGTTTGTCTTTAGTTAAAAAAGCATAATGTACTTCGAAATGTCTATATATTTTCAGTAAATTAACGATGAAAAAATACTTTTTAAACATCTTAGAAATATAATATGGGTCTTATAATATTGAACATTATGCGGTCTCTAACTAAAAAAATGAAACTTTAGACAAAACACATTTTGAAAGTTTACTCCTCATTTCCTTACACATATTTATGGATTCTCTTTCTTCTTTATATATTTTCTATTATATCTATTGACTTCGCCACATATTTATTATACTTGTAATCTTTACTTATTCTCTAGACTGGTGAAACAATTCAAAATCATTATGTTGATGATTTAAAACAAAATAAATAAATCAGTAAAATTAAAGATAATATTTATACATGAATGTAGGAGAAAATATATAGCCTACATTACGTGTTTTAATTAAAATAATAAATTTCTATTACGTACGTCATTATAAGTACAAGAATGATTATGTATTACTTGTCGTAATTTTTACGCGAAAGAAAATTTATTTTGGTTAGCATTTTTCGTTATTATATTTAGTTTCGCATAATGTAGACATTGTTCTATGAGGCGGAAAAAATGCCTCATTGTGAAAAATATTCTTCATATCCAGAACCTGAAAAAGGGGCGATAGATCCCCGGGGCACCTTTTCCTTTGTTCAAGCTGCAAGACGTTACTGTTTCTCATATACATTCAAACATGTAGCTCTTCCAACTCCCACATTTTTGCACAACACTTTTTCAAGCACAAGCGCACAAGCTTCGTTCTTCCTTTTCACGTTCTTTCCGTCTTCGTTTTCCACGTGTGAGCATTAATGCTAAGGGTTAGGGGGTACGGCGATTTGTAGTCGTGCCGGAGTTATAGCCAATAAACTACGCATGCGAATATAACGGCTCGAGTGTGTGGTGAGAGAACGAGGACGCGTGGATGGGAAAAAGAAAGGGTGAGATGACGGAAGAAAGGGAAAGGTAATCGCGCGACTGGAAAGGAGTTGAAAGAGAACGGAGGAAAAAGCGAAAAACTGAACGAGTCGTGCCACGCTGTAAATGAATATTTAATCAATCTTCTCGCGTGGATGTACCTAATTCCAAGCCGTCGCAAAGACACGCGCACGCCTAAGGGCTAAATCCTGGGGAAGTTCGTACCAACGCGTCAACCCCTTGGCGGGGGCGTCATGGCATTTCTTGCACGCCGCCCCGGCGACGACGCTGTCATCGGCCCAGTGTTACAGCGTGAGCTTTCTTGCGTACTTCCGGTCGTTGGCTTTCTTTTCGTGTCGAGCGGAAGGTAATCATGAAGGTAGCGAAAGAAGAGCGGTGACGACGAGGGAGTTGCAACATGCGTGGCTAATTCACAAACGTTCCAACTACTTGCGTAACTTACATTATGACTGCTATACATAGTATCATCTGATGAAAAGTATAATTTCGAAAATTATACTTTTCATTTACACAAAAATTGAGTTTTTTTTTATACACGGGAAGAACGATTTTGATTGAAGTATAGTTATATATTATATATATTAT
>NW_017259253.1:151479-158931 GCF_001594045.1 Atta colombica
CTAGAGTTAGTTGAGATAACCAGGTTTCTGATTGATATAATCAAAATTTTCTGGTTTGTACAGTTTAACCAAATTCTGATTAACCGGACATTTTTTTTAATGCACAAATACATATACTTTTCTATTAATTAAAAATAGTGTAAAGATTTTTTTAAAGCTGTTAAAGATATAACTGTGTTTGTAAGATATTTTAATGTTATTGAAGATATTGATATTAATCGCACAGGGACTTTTTAATCATTTCATAGTTACGACATAATATCATTAAATGAAGAAATAACAATGCGGAATTCCTGCAGCAAAGCTACTGTTAAGCTAATTAGTGTTGTTGCGACGAGTTCGGCGGCGAGTTGCTACTAGACACGACATTTCAGTGGATTACATGGTATGCAAAGCAATAACATTGAACTTTATGAACTCCGGTAATTCTAAATTATAGGTCTTTCGCTCGAATGGTTATACTAGGATTTTGTTTCCCTTAGTCTAGTCTCTAAGCGGTGTCTTTCTAATATAATACAAATGCCCTACGATGTTTCTTGCCGATACCGTTTTTTATTCGATTAATCTTAACTTCTGCAAGTTTGAAATGCATGTTACACAATTTACTGTAATAATAATGTCCGTTTTGTTACATGAGAATATTGTCATTAACGTGACTATATCCAGAATAATTTCAAAAACTTGATTGGCGAGTAATTGCATATGTATGTTTATTTGCATAGGAAAATTCACATTTAATTCCATTGTAAAGAGCGGGCTAATTTCAGATCAATCGACATAAATTTCCGATTCAGTCTATTATCGCGCGTGGGTAACCAAAAATAATTCGACGATTGAATTAGACGTGCACAAACAATGCGTGACGAGAAAATCTCATTAAACTGTTTCATTGAACGCTCAACTATAGCTCAGTTTCGTTTGACATTGCTACTCTTCGCATCAGTCGAATTCAACAATTCCATTCTTCTTAGAATGTTTTAAAGGGCAAAGCAATTTACTGCAAGCATTGCGTCTTAAGGATCCTCTATATAGAAGTCGTAGACAGTCGTGAAGTCTTAAGTCGTAGGAAATCGACTAATCATAATCAAATATAAGGAGAATACTCGATTAGAATTGGTCAGTTGGTCTAGAGAACCTTTTACAGATAGAGCCGCGACACAGACTTTTGCATAATGCATAACGTATAGTGCAAGAGAATCAAACAATCAAAGTTTTTCTTTTCCGTGAAGGAAAGGAAGGATTCTGATTGATTCCCATATGCACTATGCGTTATGCAAAAGTATGTGCTGCCCTTACTTCTCTTTCTAATTTCTCTTTTTTTCTCTTCGTCTTTCCATACAATAGAGAACAAGAGAACTGAAATGGAAAATAAAACGTCATATTAAATACAAAAGTACCGGTAATCTAATCACAAAACGTGGAACGCAATACAACGTGATACAACGGAAAAAAATTGTCACGGTTGCACCCAACCCATTATGACGAATTCGGTTACAGCTGGTTACAGAAAGGCGACAGTCTTTTTTTGATTGGTTTCAGAATGCAGCCTACTCACCAAGTGATTGATTCTTATTTGTGGATCCATGAATAAGAACTAATCGCTCGGTGAATAAGGTACGTTTCGAAACCCATCGAAAAAAAGAGTTGCAACCTTTCTGTGATCGGCTGTACACATGCACAGATTCTGTGCTGCCGTGATCTGATGCGAGTGCAGAACCACTATGCCAAATTGCATTATCAGAAACGTCGGTGCAACATTTTTTGAACTCGTTCAGTTCATTCGGTTGATTTGAATATAAATTCAGCATTATATTAGATCAATTTTCATTTGCGGAATACGGCAATCTTAACGCACTGATAATGTGCGCACAAATCGAATGCATGGCACTGAAAAAATTTGCGCTCAGTGTGCACTAGTGCAGTCTGCTGAATTCGTTATTAAATTGGTCTTTGTGATACCGGTCGAATGAGTGGTGACGTGCCCCTCTCACTCTTTGAGTTATTTTCAATATCCGAGTTTTCAGCTGAAACTCTCTTGTCACACATATGTACGTGATATTTCCCTCGTATCAAATTCCTTGCTTTTGCAACGACATTTCAGCACGATGATCCTCGGGCGCATCTTCCTCCGGATCATTACGTCGTGTTAGAACGAATAACGGTGGTAGAAAGAGGGAAATAACGATGTACAAAACTGTATATTACAATCTAGCAGATCGAATATTAGATTATTGAATGAAACAATAACATGGATTTTCAATATTTGAATATCGAGAAGTGAGCTTTCAAGAAATAATGGTCTCTGAATAATGTATTATTATAATCGTAGCAAAAAAATATTCTTATCGTAATCTTCAACGAAACATTCTTTTGATCTGTAAAACTATCAAATTCTAATTATATTAACGACTATCACATTTTATGGTTTTAAATTGATATATAATCCAATGAAACTGGGTCGTGACATTAATTCGAGAATATTGGTTTTGATCAAATACGATCAAATTATGTCAATACGGAATTAGAGATATTATGAAATAACGTCATATTAATTAAGCCTTTCGATATTCTCGGATTTTCTCAAAATGAGGTTACAAAATTATAAAATTTATATCCTATTAAGATTGCTAACATAACAATTATCATTGCAGCCGTATCTTATTAATCTTTCAAAACCATTTACATGTTACTAATTAATATAAAACACGTGCAGCAGCACATGATATAGTATTAATTAAAATTTGGCAGTATTATGTTTACTTTTTCAGCATCATGCATGTAAATGCAATTATATTTTGTTGTGCATTTAATTTTCAGTTATTCCATACAGCGAATCCGTTGTTTTCAGTTGGACTCTTTCTCGCTCGAAATTTTTGTGTTCATGCTTTCCCTTTGATGATGTAAATAATTTTGTAGCTATCTTGCGGGTTCATTCAGAATGATGGAGAGACACGAATATTCGTCAATCTTTTTTTAAAGATAACATGTCATTCTCTCTTCTCTTATTGAGAGATCAATTTGAAAAAATGCGTAATCATATATGTGAGGTTAGCTCCCAATATTAAACAAAATTAAGTATATATAATTTATTCGATTGCTCATTGTTTACACATGTATGCACACTGTATGCACATTTCGAATTTTTGCACTTTCAATAAAAAAGTTATTCAAAAACAATTTTAAGAGGAATAAATTAATAACTAAAAATATGCAACGAAAAATTGATCTGTTTTAAAATATGCAAAAGAAGATCTATCAATTTATGCTTTTTTGAATAATTGCGATTTGAGCTTATCTACGAAAGCCAACCGTCCTCGAAAGTTTAATTTTTCATAAACTTTTAACTAAAGATATGCAAACGAAAAATCGATTTCTTCCGAAATGTACAAACGAAATCTGTCGATTAAAATCTTTTCAATGTAATTTGCTCGAAGTTGGGAGACTATGTGAAATTTCCTAAAATTGTTTTTTTGAATAACTTTTTTACTGGAAATGTGCAAACGTTGACCAATCAAATAAGTTGTATAAATTTAATTTTTTTTAATGTTGGAGACTAACTTCACAACGGTAATCACATATTCCAATTATGTCTCTCTTTCCGTTGACTGATTTAATTTAATTCGCGAATTTTATTATATCCACGAACAACGGTATTTAATTTTGTAATATTTAAATCAGCAATGAAATGACCTCGTGCTTCTCGATGCAAAGAAAAAGTTATGTCATTAACATTCTCTGCACCTTGCACTGAGACAAAGAGTTGATGACGAAAAAAAGGATAGAGTAAAATAAAATAATGCCTTTCTTAATGGCGCTTAAGTAAAATGCCTAGTGGACGTTCCGTTAGTGGAGAGGCAAGTCGTGAATGTATTGTCGAAACGAATTGTCCCGTACATCTCTCCTTTCTTTTTCATCCTACATTTTTCTTCTTGTCGGGAGATACTTCAGAGATATTTGCTCTCGAGAGGAGAGTTGTAAAGAGAGGAGAGTTCCGCTGCTTAGCAAGCCTGTAATATCGATCGCATACCCGATATTCGTCATTTAAAAATTTATTGTTTGTGACATTCATCAATTGAAAATCCCTATTTAGTGCAAGAATAGATATTTTCATGTATTTAGAAATTTCTTTTTAATGAAATACAAACGTATGAGTAATCGAAGAAACGAGAACAATTACTAAAGAAATTTAATTTGATTTTTTAAATTTATTTTTATTAAAAATTCTATATGTGTACATTTTCGTCTATTCTCACATGCATATTTAAAGTAGTACTTTCATAATTGTACAAATTACAGTAATGAAAGCTACTTAATAGTCATTTAATAATGATAACGCGATAAAACGTATTATATTTTGCATTTAAAGAAATATAATCCTTCACGAGACGTGACTTTTGATCTATAATGTATAACGTACGTGTTGTATTGAATTTTACATGAATAGCATATTCTTTTAGAATCACAAGTAGAGCAGGTGATACTATTAAAATAACATCCTCATATATTCTGCATATTCTCCAAAATTTCTCTGCTGTCCTGCATTTCAAATGCATAGTAGCTCTAAAAGGTTAGATCTTGATGTGCCTAACAGGAGAAATCTGAATGTGAGTTTGAGGTAGGTTGTCGAATCGCCTTCTCGAGGCGAAGGCTTGATATCGCATAATTATTGCGCGGTTTCCGCTAACGAAACCCCAGCTTGGATCCTTTGAAGGCTGAAGTAATCAAAGTCTTGAGTACGGCTTGCCTAATAACGTAGTGAAAAGACATGAGGTCCGCGATGCTTCATTAAAGCACCCGAACATTCGGAGCTTAATTAGCGTGCTGTCTCGCAGTGAGCGGTACATGCCAATGAAAGCACGAAATGCATATTTTTGAAACAAATGTGCGAATTATTACTTTTAATCTTAAGTTTGGAGATACATCGCGAGATTAAAATATATTGATATTTCAGAATCAATTTCTATGTTCAGTAGAAAAAGTAGCTTTGCAATTATTATAAGATTTTTTAATTTTATATATTATGATTTATATATTTAAATTCAGTGAGGAACTAAGAGCTAGATCAATCATATTAGAAAATTTTAAAATTGCAAAGTATTCTGCTGAATGCAGCCAATATTAAAAAAAAAACTGTTCTTTCCCTAAATATACGTCTATTAACTTTATACGTTGTATGGTATAAAATTTTATCAAAATCACAAGCCTCAGATTAACATGTTTCTCTATATTAAAAGAAAAGATTGATTGCTGCAAAAATTTAGATAGTAAAATATGGCATACCATTTTTAATTGGCTGCAGTAGCCAATTTTTGGTTGCGTCCTATCCGCAATGTCAATATAGAATTTCGATAGGCTAACCAAAAATTAGTTGCTACAAACAATTAAAAATGCTATACCATATTCAATTAATCTTTTCTTTCAGTGTAGGAAATAGAAGTACAACTGAGAGAACAATGATTAATTCTAGATGTTGATTGTCAAAGCGATTCGTGATGGTGTTAGGAAGCGAGTGAGGAAGCGAGCATGTAGAATAAACAGCACGCCAATACAGAGAAAAATCTCGAGGAGGAAAGTCGACTGTGTGATAGGTAAAATAGCATGATGTAATACAAGAGTAAAATTTTATCGACCGCACAGAATGTGGGGGACAAGGGGTACCAATGTGGCCACTCGTGCGGTCTGCGGGTGGTGGGCGGAAAGGACGGCTTACGCGATTGAAAGCTCGCCGTGAAACGACTGGGGAAGTCTTGATATTATGCATTATGTATGGGCCTATGTAACGGCACCTGCAGCCCGACACGCGAGCCCGCCCCGTCGTTCGTCGTGTACGACCCGATCGGCAATTCCACAACACGAACGTGAACTTGCGACCCCGTCGAGCCTCCGGTCGCGCGGCTGATCCCCGCGAAAGCTCTCCGTAGCGGTAACTTCGACCTCTATATTTTACACACCGACCCCCAACGCTCGCCTGCGGACATAGTCGATATTTCCCTGTGGTATGTCGTCGCGTAACTTTTCTTATTGTTATTCGTCACACACATCGACACGTACGTCGTGTGCGTGTGCGCGTGCATTATATCGATACACGGGTGTATCCGGTTATTATGCGATAAGAAAAAAAGCCAATTCTATGCGAATCACGTTAAAGCTCGAATTAAAAAAGAAGAAGTAATGCCCTGAATTTAAATGAGCAATGTAAATACGTTATATAAAAAGTAGAACGTTCAGGCGTTTGCAGGATATGATTTCTTCCGCCTCCGAATTGCGGCTTAACGTTTATTCGGAAATTATTCGAAACAACGTCGCTGCTTTTCTTCCGCATAATGGAATTCATTTACGAACGCATATCCCATTGCAATTTATATTTACCTCTTGGTGGAAACGGCAGGTAAAAATACGATTACCGAAACTGCGGATTACAATTTACAGTGATTTTAACGCATGTGGTATTGTTAATGTTCATTAATGACGCAGAGAAATGAAAAATTATTTAAAAACGGCTAAGAATAATACGAGATAACAGAGATGTGCCGTTCGTTATACGAATAATCAATGTATCGCAGATCCGTGGCGTCGTTAGATAGCATAGATTATTTACTGGTTGCCAGCAAGGGGTCGGGAAATATGGTCGACAGGCTGGGGGTCGAACGACTAATAGATAATTTATCCGTAAAGTTCTGACGCGCTTAATACGCAAGCAGCGAATGCTATTCATATATGTGTTACGTAGTCGACCTAATTGTTCATTAGAAATGAAATTTCAAATATGAAGTTCCTCAGAGATATAAATATTCTAATTCAAAAGAAGAAACGAAGAGCTCAAGAAACATTGAATTACGGTTCATTGAAATACGATTTATAAATATTCTCCACCAAATTCTCGATCAAAACATTGTAGATACTATTTTAGTTCAGAAACGGAGCAGCTAAAAAAGATAGCATGCATAATGCAGAAAAAATAAAAATGTTACACATTTGATATAATTAAAAAAATATATTTGCAATTCAAAAAACTGTATCTGAAGACATCGAGAGATACTTAAATATATTAGAAACATTGATATCGCTATTTGAGGAAGAGAGGAAGGAAAAATGATGTGTGACTATCTGAATAAGAAAAATTAAAAGCAGGAAGCTTAAAAAGCAGGAAACTATCGAACCTGCACAATTATATTAGTGTGAATATTGACTCTCATATCATATTATTTTAACTGATATGAAAACTAGTTACTAATATAAATACACTATAAAAGTTTATTTATGCAATATTTAATCTTAGAACGACTATTTTGGAAGAACAAGGATGAAATAATAAAAATTGCATTTGTTATTCATTGAAAAATATAATCAACTTCACGTTCTATTATTACAATACTATATTAATTATATTCATTTATTTATCTGTTACATTTTTTATTTCTTTTGTATTAAATTTTTGTATTATATATATAT
>NW_017259253.1:159031-176244 GCF_001594045.1 Atta colombica
GCGCGCGCGCGTAATTCATCCGGGATTAAATATTAAATCCATCAACTCTATTTATTTTAAAACAATGAGCTCTATGAAATGTAATATATAATAATTTAGTATTGTATTAATAATTCACACATAGTTCAAATATCTCTATAATATATTTAAGTTATTTGTCTAGAATGTCTAGATCCATTATATATTATACTTCAATTATAAAAATTTCCTTATCTCACTCACCGACTGATGCGCAACAACGGAATTATTCTGCAACGTTAGGATGATTCTGTAACAAGCAATTGTAAAAATTAAAGCAAAACAGAAAAACGATTGTTTCAAAAAATAATTACTGAATGTAAAATTTGAATAACTGAATGTAAAATTTTATCAAAAATAAATTGTGTAATTTTTAAAACAACTATTGTTGCTATTCATTAAATACAAATTGTTGGAATTCCATAACTAAAATTCTTTCTCTGATTCTTATTTTCTGAATCATCTGAATGAATAATTCAATTGAAAAGGAATATACTTTTGTATAATAAAAATGTATATATAAATTCTTATAAGAATAATTTATTAGTAACTATACTAATTGTAAGATTGCTCCGTCAGTGCCTGATGCCTTTTCTAAGCCTCCTCCTCCTCTTCCTCCTCCTACTTTCAGGCTGTCCTCTCGAGTTGTCAGCTTCACTAGTGACACTCGCGAAAATAAACCGTGGATAACTATGATCTCGTATTTTGCGTAATTTTTCCGACATGCGAATTAATCCGCGATTATCGTGAACATGGAAAGAACGCGATTACATACCTACTAATTATTAAAATCGCGCGACAATTTGTACAGCACTTCCAAAAATGCAACACAACGAATCGTTGATCGGCGGCGATTTTGATTAGAGCGATTGAACGATTTATGACACTGTTGTGTTAAGAGTGGAATAGGTACAATGAGTGTGCAATGGATACTATTCCCCGTTATTGGATTTTCAAATAAACAAACTGTCTGAATTCAGTTCGTTTATTTGAAAATCCTTAGAGTACTAAGCCCCTTACCTCGTCGAGGTTATATCCGTTTGAGAAGGATTATTGTCGTTGAAAACATTGCTGTTCGTGCGATAGCTTTATCAAAAATGAGCACAAAATCTTACATGCCAACACGTCGCAGATATCAATATAAATATTTAACGTTGTAATATTATATCAAATATTTTATTTGACATCCTATGGATTAATTATTAATAATAAAAACTTTAAAACAATCAATTCAAAATGTAAGAACCTATCGTAAATGTCACACAATAAAACAAAAATTCATAAGTATTATACTTCACAATACTTTCTCAATTTTTACTTAAATGAATCCTTATTTTGTTAAGTAACCAACATGTCACTTCGATACGCTTATAAATCGTTAATCTAAAAAATTAATTAGTCATGCCGAGTGGCAAACTGTTCAAGATACTGTTTAAAAGTATTCACATTTTCTCTTGTCGCAGTTACATTTTGACAGATAATGACATTCGGTAACACGGACAACTTGCGCTGTTACTTGTCCGCTCGAGTGTTGCCATAAAGTGACGCAGTAAGATAACTGCGAGTATACATACACAACAGCATGACTTACACTGTAAAAAGATAAACGTTCGAGCTTCGTATATCGTCCGCAAATCGTTACGACACCGCGAAATATTTAATGAAGATAGATGAACATAATAAATTTCATATCTCATTCTGCTTTGAATTTCAAATTAATTTCAACGAGACTGTTGTATGTTTATTAATCTCAAATTTAAAATTGTTGTTTGAATGTTAATCATTTAATGAATTTGATGTAATAATTATTCGTTTATGTAGGAAGAAAAGGAGTTGAAGAAAACAGAAGAGAGAGGAGTATTTTAAAACTTAAACACATTCTCAGCGAAGTCATTTATAAAGATAGCTCTCCGTGTGTGTACCTACTCTGACACGACTTTTCCTTCGGGGAGAGAGAGGGTCGAGTCCGCCATTATGCGACAAGGTGACTTTTTTTTTCTTTGTCGTTTTCAAGCCGCGAATAGTTAATCCGCCTTTACCGCTTGTTTTCATGCAAAATCATCCTTTTTATACCCCGCCACGCTTGTTTAGCTGCAATTTCCTACCCTTCTGCGCCTTCCACTGCCCTCTATCCCCTTTTTCTTCACTTTCCTGCCTTGCCTTAGGTGTATTTTAATAACACGGACGTGCCTTCTCTCTCTCTCGCGAACCCCGCGAAATCTGTTTGTCAATTTCACGGCAACCACGCGTAAATCAACATCCATTAACCCCCACCCTGCTTGGCCGCCCTCGGCACACTTTTTTCCCCCTGTCATTTCTGCGAGATTTCAGAACTCGCTTCTCTTCCTCCTTCACCTCGTCGCTCGCACCTCATGTACAGGTATTTGACAGAGATGAGGCGGCGGGAAGGAAAGGAGATGATCCTCATTTCTCTGAGGTAACCCCGGGATGCGGGCAAGCAGGTTAATTACCATCCAGATTGACTCGAGACAACTGTAATTAAGACGAACCTCCAAGCTTTGAAGTCTTAGTAGCCTAAGAGAGGGAGAAAGGGAAAGAGAACGTATAGATAGACAAATGAGGATGAGGATGATAGAGAAGAGGCGTGTTGCTGATATAAGGTGACGTACAGAGGGGGAGGGAGAAGCAACTGCAAAGAGAGACAAGCTAATCATACAGAGAGAACTGATTTATTTGCATATAATGGCTCGAACTCGAATTGAACTCATTAATAGAAATAAATTGAGTCATGATGCTGAAGAATGCAAATTAATTTAAACAATTTCGATTTCTCGCGATACTGAAAACGACGATCGTGAACTATCGCGAAATTATGCAGAATCGAATTGATCCAGGACTTAGCATCTCCTTATTTTTATAATTGCTCCATTTTAATCGGTTAATAATTTTATACGGTGATTCTAACGCAAAACGAGCTATAATAATCTCGCATACATAAAGAGCTTGCGATTGTCATAATAAAATAAAAAAATTTATAACATAGAACTATGTTATGAAATTTATCTCTTCGTTTAAAAGATCCATAAAATCTGTCGAGTCACTTTTTCATGTTCATCCTCGTTCATTTTTTCTCTTTTTTTTTTTAAATCGAGTGTTAAATGTGTGTGGCTGTTACTGTCAATGAAGTTAAACTTTTACACTTTTTAATACGAGTACGAAGCACTCTCTCGTGCAATCCGATTAACGTTTTTTCTGCACACATCTTGCCTCTCACTTGCCACTTGCATAAAATAGAGATGGATGTATAAGGTTTCTCTCTCTCTCTCTCTCTCTCTCTCTCTCTCTCTCTCTCTTCTCTATTTTTTTTATCTATCCTAATTTTATCTTTATCGATTTCATTGTAAAACTGTTGTATCTTATCTTATTGGGAGAGAATGGTACTTACTTTTATACAACTCTTGGTTCTTTGAGATGTGAAATATAATTCCTTTGACTATCATTCTTTCATATATAAAAAATATATATATAATACTTAATCATATGTATAATTAATAAATCTTAAAAAATGATTGAAAGAAATCAATATTATAAGAGTAATATTAATGTAAAAATTACATGTAATCATACGTATCTCATCAATATTCTATATGTCTATAATGTTTGCGCAGGATGATGTAAATTTGAAATTAATTTGAATAGGCACCGCATTATTGCCACGTGCTGCATAAATTATGTCACGCCATTAACCGCGTAATTTTCACCGAGTACGATATTGTAAACCGGTTTTATCCCGATATAATTACCGACGGGAGAAGATAAATAAATCGGAATGTCCAAATCGATCTCCGTAAATTACGCCGTTTTCATGCGTTCTCCGCGTTACAATCAGGAAAATCGTACGAAAAACGAACGACGAACGACGTATCTTCTTTCCTATTCATTCCGTCGTCTCCGTCGCAAGCAAAATGCAGCTGCGTTACACAAGCATTGTCGGTGTGAGCATCTTTAGAAATTCCCGATAAACCAGAATCGAGCGCAGGAGACACGCGCATGACCTCGCATCCCGTAATGGATGCACCCCATTTTCTAAGTATCCGAGTATCGTACGTGCACTTGCATACACATAACACACACGCGTGCACAGCGCAACGAACCAATGCAGCAATTTCCTCGAGGCCGATCGCAGCTGTGGCTTGCAGCCATCCGCACGTATAGCTCTGGTCACTAATCAATTTTCACAGGCGGTAATATTTTGCATAATATCGAACTTGCCGGTCAAAAAATGCTTTGCTGTTGTAAGCGCACTTCCTGCGGTTTTCAAGCTATATAAAAATTACATTTAAAACATTTCACGTTATATCGAGCCTTTATTTAACAAAACAAAACAAAGATGTAAATCTGAAAAATCATCAATCGTTGAAATAATTTGTTCCATTTATTTGTAAAAAAATTTAAATAATAAGATACCGATCAAAATTATTATTCATGATTCAATGTTATCTCGATGTCAAAATTTATCATTTGAAATATTTATACTCATCCCTCTGCTTGTATTTTATTATTTTATATTCAATTTAACATTTGTGGTCCGTAATCAGTCATACATCGCCTGTGATGTCAATTTTGAAATAATCCATGAACCGTAATTGTATTACACGCAACAGTACTCAAGTGTATAACGTTTATATTTAAATCAATAATGAGCACGTACAAAATCGACCAGAGTTGATAAGTGCATACTGTTATATAACAATATCAAAGAAATAAACGTCAAAGGAAATAAATTCCAGTTTTGTAGTTTTAGGTGATTTACACCGTAGAGAAAGATCGCTAATGAAGGTCCGCGAACGATAATATTTCACAATATCGAGATATATAGTTGGATGAGAAACAAGTCGAGTGTATACGATCCGATATACGTAGCTGGGAATTAACATAGCGAGCAAGCCGCCAATGACGCTGTCGACGATGTGAAACAAGCGGCACTTTTCCACCGATCTCTTTCTGCACACGAAATCCCCTCGAGGGATTGCGAGAGATATAAAAGAGACGAGAGGGAAAAGCGTAGGGTACGTACACGTGTGGTCTGGCGGGATTTAAAGCCAGCGGTATGACAAAAATCGCAACGCACGAGTATTCACGTATGAACAGGATAATTGAAATTCATCGACGTTTCGCGATCGTTTGAGAGGACTCGCAAGATTTACTCTTCACTTAATGAGTACGGTATACACACACATGCCTCGCTTCATTTGCATTCTCTATTTTCTGAAATCAATTCGAATTAGTCATTTTATTTAAATATGAAAAGCAGGCATCCTAGTTACATTCAATTTAACGATGAGATAATGATGTTAATTAATGCGATTTCATTGATCACGCGTAAATCAAAACGGGTCATTCCTGATTTGATTGATATTCAATTTTGAATAAAATGCACTTTGCATTGAAGACTTTTAGCTAATAGCCCTTCTTATTTCAAAATCATCTTAGTAATATCTTCAGATGCCAATGTAGCTTTGTAATTGGTTTGTGACATCTTAAGAATGTATTTAAGAATATATTAAGTCTTAAATAAAAAATAATCGACTATAAATATAAATCTGTGATTGATGTATGACATCTTCAGTTTACATTTAAGATTGTCTTAAATATAAGAACTATATTCGATTATGAAAACTGATTTAGTTTCTAATTCTAAGAATTAGAAAAAGATGAGGAGTAAGTTGAATCGAAATTTAAATTGGCTTAACATTTGGAAACGAATTTATTAGATATTGAATGAAGCTACTATTGCTTTTTTTAACGAATGAGACAAAGATTTGTTAATCTATATTAACAGAAACGGGCATAAGAATATATTATATAGTTACGAGTCCTAAGATGAATGTATTCGCTATAGAGATTTCAAACTCTGAATTAATACACATTGTGTGTTCAAAAGGCATTCTATGTTAACACGAACATTTACTAACACAAGCACGTTTATAAGCGTTATGCGGATCTTCATTAGAGAGAGAATTAATCCTTTGGGATCTAGTGGTTACAATTTGTGATCGTCTTTTTGGATTTCTTGTTTGAACAGCGCGTTACGTATCTCTGCGCAATTATTTGGCGACTACACATGGAAATTGATTCCCGCTCCCAATTTCAATGTGAAAAATGGTTCGGTTTTGTGTTGCTGCCTTTATATTTGGTTGGGAAAAATCGTATCTCGGAAAAAATATTGATTATTGATCGATGAAGCATTAACTTTTAAGATTAACTTTAAACTCTCTGTCTATTTTAATCTTTCTCTCTCTTTCTCTAAAACTGAAATAGTAAAGAGCATTAAGTAGGTTAACTTACGAATAAAGTTTACAGATTTTGATGAAATCAGTCCTTAGGGATGCAACATCTGCAAAAAGATAATGATGAAAATGTTGCTCAGAAATAAAGTCTCGAAAGGGATGTTCAGAAATATTTTTGCACGAATAGTTAATTTAGATATTTTTTAGAAAATTTTATTTTCGAAGAATCATAACCATTTTTAATTATACAATTAATACATAACTTTTGGTACATTTTAGTACATTATATTTATATTTTTTCATTTTTAGATTTCTTATTTTTAGATCGTTTGTGAGGGAATCATTATTCTGTATATTATACGAAAATTTCATGAAGGGTTAAGGGGAAGAGACGCAAGAGATATTTCTATAGAATTTGATGATGTTATTATTGGATATTGCGGCTGCATTCGGGATCGTTCGATTACCGCGCACCGCGTAAATTTCCTCATCATTAGCATCATGTATATTCATTGAAGCTCGTAATTCATCAACCCGCAACAAATGCTCATTATCGCTCATAATTCATTCGTGTCTTCGCGTCCCGCGTGTGCACTGTCAAGGCCAGCCTGCTCGCGTGCACCGTGATTGAACATTATCATAAAAATATAAAACCAAATGGAGTCCGCTGCGAGGTCATGCGGTTAATGTCAGCAATTGGAGTGAAATGTTCAATTTTTATCGAGGACTAATTCCTCCATGTCGTGTTATTAGATTTTCGACTAATTAGTATCGGTGAAATCTTATCCGAGACATTTGCAAGATATGCCGCATAGTATATTAATCGGGATAAATTAATTTGTAATTGCTAGAGACTTTGTAATAAAAAATATAGACATGTAATTTTGTATCGTAAGGTAGTATTTAGTAGTTTTATTTTAACAACGGCGAGAGAGAAAGACATGCATTTACCATTTCTTTTTCTTTTTCAATTTGTTTTATCTCTCTCTCTTTCTTTCTCTCTCTCTCTCACAGAAATTGTTAAAACATGGCGGACCAATCAAAAGTTTTCTTATGTTCAGACTCTTATTAGAGGGTGATCTAGTAAATGCGAACGTGGTTAGAAAGAGGAGAAGCTAGAAACACATGCAGGTGGCTCGGTTGCCAAATGCGCTACCAAACAAATACGTGACGGTCACAGAATCTGATCATTCTACGATGTACTTCAGTCCCCCAACCACCCATCCGGCGTCCATCCCTTTCATCAGCGACAGAGATGTAACTAGACATTTGCACCCAGAATCTAGGTCACCCATCAATCGCGCTGTGATGTAACTAACCACATCCTCGTCCTGTCTCATCTAGTACACGCGTACGCATCACACATCTCTCTATCTCCAAATAATTAAAAACTTTCATTTCACGCTTGGACTCTCGGCTGCTCTCATACGGCGGGGGATGAAGATCTTCCTTCGCGTATTTCACCCGATAAGGTCTGTATCGTGTATTTTTCGTCGAGCGATAATCGACGAACGTCATGCCGAATGGCAGGCGAGCGAAAGCCGCTGTCATGTTCTATGTTCCGAAATTAATATCACCCAGCAAGGTGACTGACAGCTAATTAATAATCTACGATCGGTGAAATATTTTTAACGAAATACATTAGGTGCGATTACGAGAATATCCATCTCGAATTTCGTTCTGATTAAAAAGATACAAACTGACATTTATCGACAAAATGTTCTTTTTACATTTGCAACACCTTGTGACTTTATATATCTATACAACAAAAATTTTTTTTCGGTGAAAAATCTATGGCTGGATATATGTCTCTCTGAAAATGTTTACTATACGGAAATGGTGCCTCAGTATTTCTATACACGTTTGTTTTGTAAAATTAATAATTCATCAATTAATAGTATCTGATTACAAATTTGCCTATCGAGTTACATTTACATTTGTTACCGTTGCTTTAAATATATACTAACAATTTATGCCATTTACGGTTTTCACTGCAAGTGCAGTATGATGAAAACAACATACACCGTATCGATGACTCTCAAATAATTAGATTTTTTCTTTCTTTTTTCCCTTTATCATCCTGTGGAGTTTATTCTCCCGAATGGCGAAAAAGCTAGTTATAGTCGTTTGGCTCGATGAAATACGAGATCAGCTGCTTTAACAGAAAATTGTGATTAAATCTGAATGAAAATCGCGATAAGAAAGAATCGGCGTCAGAGTCGGGCGTGTTTAACGAGTGCGCTGTGTAAGAGAGAAAGGCTTCTCATAGAGGCCGGTACTACGTCACGTAGTCAATAGCCCCTGGGACGTCGGTGGCACGTGACAGCGTCAACGTGTCAACCCCTTTATGCTATATTGCTGGGCATTATGCTACTGTATTATTGAGCCTTCCTACAACGACAGCCAGCCGCTGCATTTCGGGGTGCAGCTTCCAGTACGCGCTCACGCGTACGTTTATGTGTGCGGTATCATTCATCTGTGTATGCGCGTGATACTGCGTGCGCGTGCGTGTAAGTGTGATAGTGCGATTCGGTATACACGTACGCGCAAAAGCCACCCCGCATGACGGTCCGCAGGTCTAGAATCGAAACGGAAACGCGTCATGAGCAGATGTAGCGACATATATCCGCGAGCGTCGGAATGACCTGCATCAAAGGAAGAACCCGCACTATCGTGCCCTTTTCGAGCGAAACGATTAAAATGCGGATCGTAGGTGCAGTTGCATTTGGCTGCGGATTGCAGGGTTGTCAGTGATTAATAACGTTTAGAATGCCGTGAGGATCTATATGCACGATTTAGTTTTGTCTTTTCAAATATTTTTTTAATGCTCGTTGAATAAAGCAGATTTAATTCGTACGAGTATACGCTTCAATTTTTCATTCGGACGATCGTCCGTTCGCGAATTTTGCACATTCGCTTATGAATTAGGAATTATATTTTTGGCGAATAAATACAACACGTTGCAAATTAACGATACGCATTGGAGAACGATAAATATCATTTTTCAAAGATTTGAGTTGTTGCATCGTGCATTTTCGAGTGGAGCCAATCGGATTGCGTAATGTTAATAAATTACACACATTTACTCTTTCCGCGGTGCAAAAGGTACTTAATCAATAAATTTCTATGAATTGTAAAGAGAATCCATTTTAGAATATTATTTTCAAATATATGTATATAATACACATACATATTTTTAATAGATTTTTAATAGATGGAACGCATAAAATGAAATTAATTAAAAAATGAGTTTAAGCTCATCGAAAGTCATTCTCTTTCATCTCCAATCTCTCTCATTGCTTCTAATAAATTATCAATACTTTATATTAATATATGTATATATGAGCGTGGTTAACAAATAATCTACATATTAATATTATTGAATAATTATTAAAAAATTGTAGTACAGAACAGATAAAAATTTTATTTACAGTTTTAAAATATTTTCTTTAAAATTCTCTTTCATACAATCCATTTTAGCTTCACCATTTAGTAAATATGATCAAATTATTATTCGATACATTGCGGCCAATATTTCTCTACTATTAATAAATTAATTTCCGCTTCAAATTATCAGTTTAATGCATCGTGATCAAACTATTTTTTCCTTTATATCCTAAATAATTTTTGTATTTTTTATTTTTTATTTGCAATATGAGATTGCCAATTGATTGTCTACGGATGATAATATATGAATAGCCATAGTTTTTGTTCTAAAAACGATTAGGTTTAGTGTTTTGAAATCATATAATAGAATGAAATTATGGAATATCTTACGTAATCAACTTTGTCGGCGAATTTCGAGCTTAAGCAAATAGGGGGTGGGATTAAAAATCTAAAGATAGGCAAAAAGGACCGCAAAGCACCGTAGCGCCACCGTTTAATCCGGTTAGCCGAGTTGCTGCATTTTTCAGCACAGCATGATGATAACGATGGCAATGGCGGCAACAAAATTCACGAGTGCGAGTTGCGCGGCACGTGGCTGCAAGCGGGAAGGAGATTAGGTTCAGTCTTTTTTACTTTAATTATTAACGACACCATCGCGTTGGCCCGTTTCAGTCGGGTGATCCATACGTGTGAAACGTGCTGAAATATGTACAGATCGTGTAATGAAGGTATGTTTAATAAATGTCCCGTCCGGAATCCCTCCTCTCTCTCTCTCTCTCTCTCTCTCTCTCTCTCTCTCTCTCGCGCGCGCGCTCATATTCCCGTTATAGTCCGCGTCGCGTGTGCAAGATCCAATACACACGAATACAGTGTACATACAAGATGCATGTATGCATACATGTACACCTGCGTATGAGTATGCGTATACACCTGTAATGTTGCGTAACCTGTATATATGTTCCTATCGACGTATAAATGTCAGCTCGGCTGTTCGCGAGCTGACAGTATTACGCGTGCAGATGCTGCATGTGTCGACGGATACACGTGGTCAATACTCGGTACCGCCCATACACGTGCAATCTCTGGATAAAGTGCAAAAAAAAAAAAACGAAAACACGATTACGGAGATGGCAAAAGATCCTACGTTAGTATTGAAATCAATGCTGGAGCTTGAAACACTGCATTTTAATATGTCGCCACTGATCTTGTTCAGTCAAAGGGTTTCCCTGATCATCCTGACCACGATGGAATAGATAGTGCAGCAGTCTCTCTTTTTTAATCTACACGAGAGATTATCTTTTCATGCCAGATCGCGCATCGAAAATTAATCGTTTCCCTCTTGGCCTGGCGGCGGTGCGGCGTGGTCGCTGAAATAACGCGCGATCGACTCGTAACGTATGCGCAAAACGTTTCGCGGCACACACGATCGGTATGTTTTATTCTTATCCCCTGAACGCATCCATTTTTAATATAGCGACTCCACGAAAGCTCTAAGCCCTGATACGATTTCAAACCGCACACACGCGGAAGTTAAATATTCCGCGGCGAAAATAACTTTCCAACGGAGTGTGTTGCGCGCTTTTTCGACGACTGTGCTGCTACCTCGCTTCGACGCTTTCGCTATTTCCGTAGCCGATATCAGTTTTTAATGGAACGTACAGAATGCGCTCGTTCTGTTTGTTCGCACGAAACAGACAATAACCCTTTGAACTCGAAAATAACACAAACAAATTACCTCATATTAAATATTCCAGTTTCCATGTACAAATATTATTAAAATTGTTAACGTGATGGCAATCGTTTAATGCAATCAGTAGTTAGGTGTTAAAAAATCTTTACATGTTTCATTAATTCGAGAAACTGCAGTTAATTCATTGAAATTCAGAGAATTAGGAAATGAAATAAATATTAGTTTTCGATAGCTTTTCCTTTTTGGAAGGAAAAATAATTTCAATTAAAGAGAATGCGAATTGACGCCGAACAGTAGTCATAATACAGATACAAATGAGCAATGAAAACCCGTAGCATCGTATTTCAGCTCGTTATCGCTTCTACATATCTGTCCATTTCATAAACAGCCTCCTTCTCACGATATACACAGGCACGCGCACTATAGATATTGCGTGTATTAGAGTAAAAATATTGAATATAATAATAATAATACAATAGATTATAAAATATGTACATAATATAGACGATACAAAAATGTTAATATTATTTCCATACGCATGTTACACTTTCGGAAATAATGTATAATGTAATTTGGGACATGAGGAAGCCAAAACACTTTATACTTTTGAACATCAACCATTTATCGTTTATTTAAAAATATTAAACAATTATTTTTATCATCTATATTACGTATATATTTTATAATCTATTATTATTATTATTATATTCATTATTTTTATCCTAATCTTGTCTAATTTATCACTGTGTATTGTGAATTATTATTTTCAATAATTTTTTTTATGAAAATACGTCGTAAAATCCATTTTTCATAATCGAGAGTTCGCTGCTAGTATTCGTTCCTGGCTTTTCGAATCTGGCCGCTAGTTTCACCGTCATCCTCTCGCCACATCCGAAAACACTTCTCGCTGAAAGGGATCATCCCCGAAATCTCGTCGCACAACCATGAATCGCGGCCTGCGGCGTGTGGAATTGTCTGCGATTCGTAAAATTGCCGTAAGTGATTTTGGTTCTCTGATTCGAAACAAGTAAACATGCTTTGACTCCCAATCGCTTAACCATGGGCGAAGAATATCTTTTTTTTCTAAAGATAGTAAGACATTTTGAGATGACAAGATATCCATAAATATTATATATACGTATACGCCAAAATTATTACACATATTCTTCTAAATTGAATAGCTAAATATTTATAAAATTATAACAGTTAATGTTTAATGGTTTACAGTTGTTGCTTTTAAAATATACCGCTTTGAAGCTACATTTTTCGAATAAAAAATACGGGGATTTTGGGACAGATACCTGTGGCTCTTTTTCACTCAATTTCAATAACAGATTTTTTTTTACGAATTCGAAAAATACGAAAAATAGTTTTTCCAAGCGTACAGATCAATTTTTCGCAATGCGAACCATTTTCAGCTCGACAAAAAGATCGGAACCGGAGGTGTCTCTCACGGGAGAGATTGCTACGAATCAGGGATGGCGGTTAGGGCCGTCGGAAATCTCTGACAGTGGCGAAGCACCCCGCGGCTTTTGGCATCGGATATGTATGACATCGTCCCGCCAATACGTTTCGAAATCGATGGGGCGTCGATGTATCGGATCAAGGGACGCATTCGTGCGTGATCGAGCCGATCCCTCGGGCTTCTTTTCTCTCCTTTTCCGGAAGCACCTTCTTCTATGAACTTCGACTTGATATTTCGAGCATTATAGTCGGGAATAGAGCTAAACGATTTTCGCAATCCCTTTATTTCGCTTGATATTTTGTTTGAAGAGCAATGGGAAGGAAAATAATAAGTTCTCAGAACTTACTAAAAATTCTTAAGCGTTTAGCAATAGATGCATGCACAATTGAGGCGTACACTTGAATAAGAATCTATTCGGTCAGAATGAAAGTTCATAGCGTTGTAAACTTCAAAATTTAAATAGCTGTAACTTCGTTAAAAATGAAATTTTAATTTGAAAAAAAAATTTTGAAAAGCTGTCGAAAGTCTCTATATGTTTTTTGAATTTCTGTAAGTTTGGTAATTTTTATAGAAAATTATGAGTTGGATAAAATAAAAAATTTTTTTCTCACTTTGCCAAAAAAATTTACGAAAATTTTCAACTTTCTAACGTTAAAGTTTTCCGTACAAAATCATTTTTTAAAAATGTTCCTAAGACTTTTTGTTATTGAGTTACCCAATTAAATAAGAAGAGTTTTGACTTTGATTGCTCATGTCATCTATTCTGTAATACACAGCGTAAAAAAAATATACTTTGCTATATCTCCTGTCTAATCTTCGCTTGAAAGCCATAGGATTGTATCGGTTATTCTCAATTCAAAATATTGATGATGATGAACAAAGCTACGAAATCTGTACCGACACTCGTTGAAAAATATGATAGCATCGCGATCACGCGACTATTGGACAATGTAAATAACTGTATTTGCGCAATTTCACATGCGATTTGCAGAGAATAAAAACTCTCACTTGGCAGAGAACGTAGTTATCTTCATATTTTCTTGGCTTCCCGGTGCGTTCGTGACACCCGGCAGCAGCAAACATGGTGAATCTGCAAAGGTAGGCGTTAATCTTCGTTTCTGAAGAAAGTTCAGTAAGAAGTATTCTAGTTTTTCATGCTGACGTATATGTATATGACTCTCAGCGTGAAAACTTGTAGTTCAAAAACACAACAGCGAGAAATTATTTTGTCCGACGGAACATGGAGTCGTTTCCGTCACGTGACGTTTCATACTGTGTGATTTTATTTTATGAGCAATTTTCCAGTTTTTTGTAATACACATGCCAAATAGAAAAGACTTCGCAACAATTCATAAAATGTTAAATAATTGATCGACTGACATCTCTTTTAAATCTCTTATGCAATTTATTCATAAAACTCCTATACAATTTATATGCAACTTATCTTTATTATCATCGACACTTTTATTATATCGGTGAAAAATCGCAATAAATCATTTTTTATGTCACAGTATGCATCAGCTTCCTTATTGCTTAACCGGTTTGTACAGTACACATCTGCTCGTGCAGAATTTTAAACCATCGGGGTTAAACTTTTTTATATTCGCCGGCTATTTTTCACGCGCGAATAACCCGACAAGCTATTGCCATATCCAGGATCAGTGTCGAAGTTCATAAGTTCAGCTGTAGATGTATCTTAACTATGAGTAAAGGAAAGGAGTAAAAAGGGGTTGCGACGATGGAGTGCGTGCCAGAGAGACATGAACTCTGATGGGGGTGAGTGAATAATGGGCTGGCGCTTTGACACCGCTGCTACACCTGACTCTGGAAGAATGAGGGGGAGCGCAAAGCTTGGGAACGGGGGTGTGCGCGCAGGTAAAATGAGGAGGTGTCGGCCAATTCTCCTCGCGGTAGAGAACACAGGACGGACAGTAAGCTTGAAGAATAAGAGAAAGAGAAATACGATCATGGTAGTCGGTAAGGTCTGTGTAAGGGTGAGAGGCCGTCGAGCGGAGGAAAAGAACGTAAAACGAGCTGGCCGTGATTTATATTCATAATTTTAATACGAACCAACTTGCAGTCACGTCGCCATAACCCGCCGCTGCCACCATCGCCACCACTGCTATCCGCGTAATTTATATATTTCTCTGAATGCCGACTATCGAGATTCGCGCAAGTGGATGATGCGCCGATTTTGAACTCGAAATAAAATCGCAAGGTTAATCGCGATTTGGAAATTTCTTGGCAAAGTACGATTGTCAACGATGATTCTCGATCACGGATTTGTTAACCAAATTTATTGAAATATAGTATTTGAATTGAATATCAATGAAAATTCAATGTAGATTGACACGTAAATGACATAGAAAGAGCTGCGAATGTTAGCTATGATTGAAGATTCGTCGTTTACAACGCGAAAGAATTATATATGATTTTTTGAAAATGTCTCATTTCCTCCGTATTTTTAGCAAACTTAAAATTAGATAAATTTTATATACAATATATTTCATATATCAAATATTTCTTTTTATCAAAATAATCTTTAATCAAAATAATGTTTAATCAAAATAAGAAAATCCAAAGAGAATTATTTAATATATTTTCTGCTAAATTTCTCTTCTTAATATGCAGATATACTTTCAATTCCTTCATTTATAATTTCATTATATTAATTTTTTCTTGTGAAAAAATAAACTTCGAAAAATAATCCGCAAATGAAATCAAGCACGAGAGATCATATATACATTTGCTAAGTTAATATTTCCTTTCGCAAGATATTCTGAGTCCGCAAGGAATACTATAGAGGTGACGTGGACAGCAAATTTGTACGAAGGCAAGATAGAAACAAAATGAGAGATGGGATGAGGAGAATGAAGAGTATACGCGGGAGGTCGGACATAAAACCTTTATGCTAGAGAAAGCTCTATGTTCAGCCAAAGCTCCAGCCATCCCGTTTAATTACGGATTCTAAAGCTCTTCGCCTACTACCTGGGCGTATTCGGTTATTCCAATGTTATTGTCAGTTTTACGATTCCCCTTTTGGGGGATCGTCGTCGCGAAGGAATCGATTTTCCGTAAATAATATCGCTATTCGATGAGCCTGCGGAAATAATAAACGTCGAATTAGCCTCAGAATGACGACTCACGTTTCCTTATCGCTCTCCAAATGATAATGAAAACAAGATACAGCGAAATAATATTCATCGGATAGACGTAACGTACGAATTATTATTAATTTGATAACCGAATGCAATCTAAATATAAGTTATAATTAATGTAATTGTGTTCTGCAACTATATAAATAGCAATTGCTTGAATCTTGCTCAATCATGTAAAATGAACGTGGAGTAAGTCGGGAGATTCTATACTTAATCAATCGTCGTCGATGCAATTACGAGGATAATTCCGGCGAGTGGTAACTTTCGAGACGTAACAGACTGACGAGACGAGAGAGTCGCGCGAGAGTCAGTAGGGGAAGAAACGCTCTCATTAGATGGCGGCCCGACGTGTCTAAAGTGTGAAAATGTTTAATTCACCCACCTTATAGATGCAGTATAGACTTCAGTTGCTTGAGCTGTGAATATTCTACCAAACTCCGACACTCATTAAAAAGCCAGACGATTTGTACGATCTTAATGATGAGCTGCCGCGCTACGTTACGCTGTCTGACTTAATCCATTCATTTCTCCTTCCTTCGCTTGCGTGGCGCGACGAGGTCCGCTGCCGGTCTTTCTGATTTAATTCATCCGCTTCTACTTTCTACGATCGCGCGGAACGGCACGCTGCGCCGACCCATCTGACTTAATCTATTTGTTTTCCCTTCTTTTGATTTTTGATCGCACAACTAGTCTTGTCCATCTATTATTTTTTCTTTCTACCGTACAGCGCGGTGTGTTTGAGACATGTCACAAAACTGGAAATCAGAGAATTTTACAACATTTCCTGGAAAATTAAAATTCTTGATTTTAAAGAAATTTATTTAGTATTTTGAAACTGAAGAAATTTAACATTCTAAAATTGCATATATCACATCTACGCAATTTTAAAATGCTATCAACTTAAGAATTAAATGCAAGAGTTAGCAACATTAATTTACATTGCTACGTTCAACAAATTATTTTAAGAATGTCCAAATTAAAACGAAACTACAAAAAATTTCAAAATATTGTTAAAAGCGTCAGAAAAAATTGAAAAATCACAAAATTGAAATTTTCTCTGAAAATCAGAAAAAAGTTATGAAATTTTAAGGAATGTATAGCAAGCTTGTGAGGCTTGTTTTTTTTAACTAAACTTGCATAATTCATCTTTTTTCTTTTTATCAACGGAAAAAGAGTTAAAGAGAGAGAGAGAGAGAGGGAGAGAAAGAGAGAGAGAGAGAGAGAGAGAGAGAGAGAGAGAGAGA
>NW_017259253.1:176344-193823 GCF_001594045.1 Atta colombica
AGAGAGAGAGAGAGAAGTAAAAAAAAAACAGACCTCTAATTCGAATTCTCTTTCTTCGATAGTGTAGTGCAACACGTCTCATCGGAGTTGAGAACCACTACTTCGCTTTTAATTAACGCAAGGCTGTACTCTTGCCTTTTAGCTCATAATATTATACACGTCCGTGTATCGTCCGCCTGTCTCAAGATCTGAAAAGAACTTCACAACGTTACGACCGATGGCGGACATTTTAGGAGCGTTACGGCCATTTCACGTCGCACGAAACGAGTCCCGGAAAATTCCGTAGAAATTTATGCCTTTGGCTAGAGAAAACCATATGCTCGAACAATGACGCAATATATCTTCTTAATTTATTGTTTTTCGACCGTAAAACATTTTGTCAGATGAGATATATAATATCATGCTTTTACAATGATAAGAAATCCGTTGCCCGTTTCATTAACACCACGTAGAATTGCGGCGAATATTTCTCGAATTAGCGAGCGAATTCTCCTTCATTTTGCGAAAAGAGACACGAGAAAGGTCGGGGCGGATTGCCAGGTGCAGGCACTTAAGATCGCGCCTTAGCGGATACTACGAAAGGTCGGCGGCCAAACTTCCGCTTATTTCCCCGCTATCCTCTTTCTTTCTTGCGGTTCCATCCTCGTTTTCTCCTGTTCGTTTGGCCGGGTTTTCTTAACCTACCACAGTGCTGCGGCGGAACGCAAATAGGAGAGTGAACTTGACTAAAGTTCAATATGCGGTAAGGAAGGCGAGCTGCGGGGACGAAGACGAACTTTTAAGGTTACAAACTCAGCCGAACTGCTGGTCCGACAGTTTGGATTGATTTTAATATCGACTTTGTTCTCGAACTCGTCTACTACCTCGGTACTTTCGCGTCTTCTTTTCTCCGACTGTGTGCCCCTACCTTTCACCATTGCAACGAGAAAAATAAGAGAAGAAGGATGTTTCTTATTCCTGTGCCAGCAGATTCCGAATATGCTTGTTGCAGCGTATGAAGTATAAACACTATTTGACATTCTTAATTATTACAAATCGATTTCACTCGGTTAGATAAAGTTTGTCTGAAGTAAACATAAAGTTATTCAAAATTATTAAATCAATTAAAATTAAACTTAAAATTATTAAATCAATTAAGAAAAATAATTCTATTCTTGATTAAAGTGAATTTTGGTGCTTAATAATGTTCACATGCGAAGATGCCTATTATTAAGATGCATAACGTCATTATTAAATTGATGATCAAGCTAATCGATTTAATTTGAGATATTTTAGCTTCAGTTTGCGATTACATTTCAAATCCGAAAAACTGCAAAATCGGCAACCAATTTATAAACTGACAAAATGTATTTGCAAAAACTATGAATACTATTAAACACTAAAATTCATTCTGACCGAAAATAAGATTATTTTTCTTAATTAATATATTCTTATCAGTACAATTCTTGCATTTCAAAATTATTAAATTATATATATAATTACATAAAATATATTCTGTGTTTTAAAATTTGACAAATCTGTCTCTCAATAATAGCAACACATTAATTATTTCTGATATTCGCTATATTTAATTATAAACAAAATAGAAAGAAGTTACGAACTGGTACCTGTAATATTATTCGAGACGCAGCTTTCGCAATTTGCGCACGTGCGAAGGAAGGAAGTGTATCTCGCGCACTGGCGGCACAGTCCAATTCAATTCCGGCGGCTTAATCGTTTTATCCGCCTCCGATGTGTTTCGATGGAGGCGAGGTACGCGAGAATTTGCAAAATATCTTGGCTCGCCCGATGCAATGAGGGTATATACCGTGATGCAATCATTAGCGTCGGCGAGCAGTCTAAAGTGGCTGTACAGATTGAAAAGCTGGTTGTGCGCGGCACTCCGTGTAATCGCAGGGAAGTTTTGATTAGTTGCGACAGAAATTGACGTTTTCAACATCCGGAAGTTGAAGTCACACAAGTCGACGCTATTGGAATTTCGCTTACTTTCGTAGCTTTGCACGCCTATCCGTTCTCGTCCTAGTATATGCCGCGTTATATTATACATTTCTTAAAGCAATTACGAGATTGCGGTTGGAACACGTAAAATAACAATGATTGTTATTACGCTGACGATAAAACTGACTATTTCGCAACTATTATCGCAAGCTGTTACCGCGTGTCTCCCTCTTCGTCTTTCTCATCTCCCTCTCCGAGATATTATTCTTTCTGTCTTTGTTTTCTATCCTCTTCATTGTACCATTAACTCCTATCCACTTCTTTATCTTTCGCAATGGAATCGTGTGTTCCCTCGCATGTGCGACGCCTCGAACCATCCGGATAGTTCACGGTCGAGGTTATTGCCGCCCTCCTGCTTAAAATAATGTAAAGACACGAACAGTTATTATGCTATTGAGCTGAGTAAAACCCGAGATAACATCGATTACGACGTAGCATGAATATCGTGTAGGTTAATTCCATTGCCCGCTATTGTAGCATAAAATCAGTTCATTAAGATCAAGAATTATCGCGAGAGAAATTGCGCAGAATCAAAGACTTCGATAAACATTTGCATAAATAAATACGCAATCAATTCATGCATTTTTCTCTACCAATCTATATCCATTAAATTCACAATTCAGAGATTTGACTCTTAAGTTTTCCATTTCAATTGCTCGAGACGCGAACGCGCATTAAATACCGTGCGCGTTGATGTATCATTCTTCAAAGGAATGATCCTTTAAATTTTGAGATAATACAAGCTAGAGCAGTGGGAGGTGTTACCTCGTTGTAAGATAAATTGCTGTTGCAAACTATTTTGGCGTCATTTATGAAATTATATATGCAGGCTAAAGTATATACTCGTGTTACCTTTGAAAGGTGTGCATCAAACAACGGTTCTCGCACTGACCTCTTCAATTTTTAAACAATCCCCGTGATTGCAGCGACGTTTATTTTAAAATAATACGAGGCAAAGAGCGAGGGAAAAACAGTCATAATATTACGAATATCCAACTTTAATTGCTACGCTACAATTTTCATTTACCATCGAAGGATTTTTATTTCAAGATAGTTTTTTCGCGGAAATTCAAATAACATTTTAAGCGAATTTATTTCACGCAGTTTTACATCCATCGGGTTAAACCAAATTTGAAATTGTATACGCGCATACTAAATGGAGTTCGCCTGAAAATTTCATTATCACGTAAAAAGACATGTCGTCACAAAGGTGAGGTAAAATTTTTATTAAATTTTTAGCGACTATTATATATTACCTTTTTGCGTAATTCAACCGAGAAGAGAGAATTTATAGCGCAGCCGAGTTCAAACAGGCCTTGTTTTAATGCCAGTTAAACAGGTTCCGATGATTAATTATCGCGAAGCAACGGCACTTTTAACAGCTTGCTTCTTCCAACGGCTTTATACTCCTCCGATATCTCGACAAGTTTTGTGAAAACTACAGGCACGAAATTGAAGATCGATTTACAGCTTCTAACTTACATATTCAGTTGATCAATAGAAACAAATACACCGGGACACCGTATGTAACAAATTATTAAGCAGCTCGTGAAGTACAACTAACTAGGAACATGCTGCTATTATCGGTGGAAATAAAACGCTGGGCGTTCGTCAATACTTGTCCAATAAAGTTTCGAATGGCGGGGACTAATCGTAGCGACTACGACAAGAGAGACGAGGACGAAGACAACGACGACGTGAACGGTGGCTAATATCGCACGAACGAAGTAACGAGTGGCTCCTTTAAGCGTTTCCGTCGCGGATCCGGCATTCGAGGCACGCGCCGCTAACTGGATGTATTCAAATCACAACCGGCGTGCCGGGGAGGCAAGAGAAATAGTTTCCAGTTCCCCTCCTCCTCCATTCGCCCTTTTCTCTCAGATCGTAGTCCGTGGACTGTTTAACCAGGCAATCCTCCTGGGACCATCTTGTCTGCCTGGCCGCCTTCTCTACCTTCTTGCACAGAAGGATGGCGCAGCCAGCGGAAATCTAATAATCGCGAGATCTCGTTTCGCCAAGCGACAATCTCGACGCCGATCGGGCAAACTCGATTTTTACTCCTAATTAAACTCACTCGCACCCATTGTCGCCGTCGCGTGGCTTCGCAAGCTGTCCGTCTTTCCGCGTCTGGTACACCAATTTACCACGAAGAAACTTGTGTTCCACCATCCGACCGAGTAGCTCGAGGGGCTGAAGTCTGGCTTGGACAGACTGCGGCTACATCCCTCGAGTTGCATAACGTCGTTTACGATTACATCATTGTCTCCGAAATCTCGAAGTGTTAATCACATTTCCTACGAAGCCTCGTTAGGACGCCTTTTTATACACATTGAAAAATCAAATATTTTTAAATTTTCAAACTTAAAAGATAAAATTTCTGATAACTGAGATATATGTGTGTGTGTGTGTGTGTGTGTGTGTGTGTGTGTGTGTGTGTGTGTGTGTGTGTGTGTGTGTGTGTGTGTATAATGTGACGCTTTACTGCGGTGTTTTATTCGAATAAGTTCCTTTATGTTTTCCGAAATGGCAAAACAACACATTTCTCAATGGTTTATTCCTCTACCGCAATTCGCATTCGGCCTGCGAAAGCTTCTAGATCGGAATGAAATCGTCTCTAATTCTGGTCTTACTCCCATTAAGTGCGGGTTCTCGAAATAAATGCTTCTAGCGTGTTCCTTTTTTCCACGATTTCTCTTTAATCTTGACGGGGTAGTAAAGGGGTTCGCGTGCAAGATCGACGTAAAGGCAAGGTATGGGAACAAGTGAACAATATATAAAACATCAGATAATTAACCAAATATTCATCGAAAATAATTGTATCTCCGATGTTGCGGCGGAACAGTAGTTTTAATAAAAATCACGCGATTATGTAATTCGATGAGACAATTCTGAGAAAATTGACAAATGGGATAATCGAGGCAATTTAATCTATTCTCCAACAAAACGAAGGTATAAGCTAAAAAGGGAAGAATGACGCGCAAGAGGAAGACAAGCGGAGAATGAGGGATGAGACAGGGAACTTTTTCACACGCATACACCCCCTAGTCTTTCACGCATACACCCCTTACCCAAAGCGGAATCGCATTATTCGCCGTACGTTTCACCTCCCATTCTTCCTTTCTTTTTCTTCATTTTTCTTTGCCGCTTTCTCGCGCGTGCGACCCTCTCTTAATTCTTTGTTCCTATTTTCGTCTTTCTTCCTCGTGTGCGAGCGCTCGTAATTTACCTCGGGACTACTCTCGCGTCGATACCGATTCAGCTAGGACACACTTCCCGACGACACTGTTTTTCTTGACATTTCCCTACGCGACCGCGACGACGACAGCGACGAGAAAATGTGCTTGCGGCGAGAAAATCTTCCTGCCATGTTCTTGCGCACGACGATCGAACGCTATCGACGCTATCACCGAGAATTTACGCCACAAAACACGACAGCTGAGAGTTTATCAATGATGAAGTTTGAAACGTACAATTCTTTTCCAATTTATCTACTATTAATATTATCGTCACAGATGATATAGTTTGTACATTTTTTACATATTTTCGTAAATATATAGCCAATCTGGCAGCAAAATAGCTTTGCATGTTCAATAGGCGATATCGTGTCTCAATAAGTTGATATATACAGTAAACGCAAGAATATCAGATAAAGATAAAAATATAAGTTGTATATTTCTCCCTCTTTCCTTCCATCTCTCTCTCTCTTTCATTATTACATTACTATATACGTATATATGTATAAGTTGTCTCATTTTTTTATTCTTATCTTTGTTATTCTTACTTTTCTTTTATCTTATTTTTTTTGTAATGTCTTAAATTTGAATTTATTATATATATTGTTTTTAAAATTTTATACTTGATTAGCATTTGAAAGGATATCATCCTAGAGCGCCCAATAAAAGCGATCTTTTTCTCTCTGTTATTCTCTCTGATGAAAAAAGAACTATAATTCTTTGATAAATTCTTTGATCGCCATTTTACTTCGTGAAGGACTTTATTTACGCTCATGTGATCAATTCCAACAGAAATTTCCGTACGCGATCTTATTAAACGATACGAATAAAATGCGTCAAGCTCGAAGTATGTAATTCCACATAATACTACGTTAACATGCAATGGCGCAACGCCGTCCGATTTGCGCACCCGTGTAAACTAATATTATACAAAACATTCCGCACCGGAGTAAACCTATCTCAAATAACGCGACGTAATACACACTGGTGGTCTGATTAAGCAAATTATGCGTCCTAATGGGCTAATGGTAATTAGAGCATCACGTAGACGCCTCCGCTTCGTCATCCACCGCTGGCCATCCCGGATCGCAGTTTCACTCAGCTATGCTTGGTCTGCGGTTCCGGCCGACACTTATGGATCATTAATAAAACGCGGGTGACACCGTACGCATTTCCATTGCGCCAGTGGGAGGGAAACATGAATGTAAAGAGAGCGCGAAATGCAAATCCGAGATCGGAGTGCGAGGCGAGCCGAGCTGAGTCGTGAAAAGCTGTAGAGAGAGCACCAGCGATGTCGCATTTGCATATAGAAATCTTGAGGGAACAAATTTTTCTTAAAGTACCTACCTCGCGTGCCCTCTCACCCCTCTCTCTCTCTACCCTCTTGCCCTCCCCATGCCGCCGTCCGACACCACCTCGTCCTTCTTCCCTGATTTGCATACAAGATTGCACATGATGCTCTTCACGGTACGGCACGTTTCTCCTAACTCTTCCCTTTACCTTCTACCTTCAGAACCCTCTGTCGTTTCCCATCCTCCTAACACGGCGCACTCTTTCCCGAAAAAGAATGACCGGAGATATCGAGCAACGTGACGAGGATTTTTAAATTGGCGTTGATTAGCTGCCTCTTCATCTTTCGTTTCTCCGACGAGATAAAAGATGAATTTTGACAAATTATCGTAGCACTTTCGTATTGATTATTAGCTAAACGGTACAACGATAAGATTGAAAATTAGTATTTCGATCGAAGTTATAAAGAATCAAAGTGATGAATTGTTTAACTCTGATTTCGGTTTTGTTTAGATGCAAAGCGTAATCCTAATAGTGTTTAATAAAAGGAATATTTAGAATTCTAAAAATGAAGATAGAATTAAAAAAAATTGTATATGTGATCAAAAAATAACTGGTCCTAAAGGTAGAATCATGCTCGACATCGCGTCGCGTTTGTTGCACGAGCAGACAAATCGATTCGCTTTAATAGACACGGAATATTTCGTTTAAAAGAAGCGTTTGTAAAACGGAACATGACAGGCTAGTTGATTGATGGTCTTGGAAGTACTGAGAGCGAGCGAGCGAGAGAGAGAAAGAGAGAGAGAAAGAGAGAGAGAAGGGATGAAAGAGAGAAAGTACGACGTCGACGTCTTAATTCAAATATCTGCGTTTAGCTCCCCTATGGTTCTTCGAGTCGACCTTAAATAAATATTGCTTCGGAGTCCCCGGAGGCTAAAGATCGGGAGCTGCATACGAAATCCGATATTTTGAAATCTATGCGCTGCCTCATGTACCATTCTCTTTCATACAATATACTAAGCCGATATAACATTGGTTACCAGTTAGTCTACTGAAGCTTTCAGGGATTAGATTTGATTATCACGCGGCCGGAATTGTTACTGCAGCAACAGACAACCTGCAAACTATAATCATTCGACCGTGCTCTACCTCTCTGTCTCTTCTTCTTCCACATTCGCATCTCGTATCTCTCTGTCGACGAAACAATCGGGTAGATTTATGATTTCGAGCTGCGCGAAAGGAAAGTGACAATCTCACTTGCCGAGGAAAGGGACAGCGCTATCCCCATTGGCGAATTAATTTACATGTGATTGATAATTGATGTTTCCTTTACACGTGTTACGGTTTATGAGGCTGCCACGAGTACATCGGATATTGATCACTCAGCTTGGCATGTACCCGAAACTCACGGTTCGTTTCTATTTCGGATGCCGATCCCGTACGATATATCATCAAATAACGTGTCATCATTCGTACTATCGCTATCATGACGATTCTGCATGATGCTGCATCATCTTGGACATTATCGACCTGCCTTGTTACTTCTAATCATCGTGAAAACGTCCGTTATTCCCGATCTTAGTCAGGTTTATTCGAGCAAACATAGAATCGCTCAGTCATGAGTCATCAAAGTTTTCTTTTTCTGTACACTTCGCGTAGAAAGATCATGCGGAAAAACGTTCACACGTCTCATTTCTTTCTCTCCATTTCCGTGTCTACAAATTCTCTCAGTGGGAAGTTATGTTTGCAAGAGAAAGAGAAAAGAGAGAGAAAAGCCAGTCTGAAATCCTATCAGTGTCAGAGCGCCGTAGATAAAACGTTTATCGAAACACCAGGCAGCCCGCGACATCGAGTCCCCAAACATTAAATCAGACACGTAACATCGCCAAGGGATTCGATACGACGTTCGTCTTTCACTTGAATGCGTTTGATTGGGAGCGGAATCAAGCCGATCTGCGGAATGATATAACGCGAACGCCTCCTGTCTCTATGTGCACTCGATTCGTGCAGCCGATTTCACGAATGTTTCAATCGCCCGTATGCTATCTACTTACTATCCCGTAATACCACATCGAAAATAAACCTCCAATTAGTTGAGCATATCATACGTGACGTCACCAACTAAAACGCATTATTCTAGATGATGTTGACTACAGACAATGCGTTCATTTGTCATGCGTCCGATAAATCCAAATGCGGCGCGTTTATGCGAACTAAATTTTACTGCATTGTCATGTACAATTATCGCATCGTTACGTCGACATACGTTATCTCATTTGTGTGGCGCAATAGTGCATACTGGTTTGGATATTCATCGAGCAGAAGCATTAGGAGTTACCTTGAATTATCAATACTATAATATGATGTAACATTGAATAATATTTCCTTCTGATTGTAATGAGAAATTATAATGTTAAGAAAACATTTCAGAGAAATATATTTCCCTTTCGAAAAAATTTTAATCTGAAAAATTTTTACACAAAAAGCTTAATATGATTTACAGAGCACAGCCTTAATAGAAAATATAACGGACTTCATTTATCACATATTTTATGTAATTAATTAATTATAGATAAACTATTACATGTACAGATTTTATTTACAGCAGTGGAAAATTATTAATTTACAAACCTGTAAAAAAATGACTCAAAATGAAGATTTGACTTTTTCATGTCACGTCGATTGTGCGGGCGGCGGTACTTTCGGTAAAGAAAATATCGCATATCGCTTGCAGTGGTGGCAGATGCCGCGGGCATAACAACCCCTTGCATTTTTCCCTCTACTCTTTCTCTGCGCTGCTGCCGCAATGGTCTTATTTTGCGCGAGAGAAGCGCACCGTCTTTATGAACATAAACGAAGACCTCGCCTTCGGCATTAGCATAGGAAGTGAGAGTTTCTCTTCATCGGCGTTTCTTTACGATGACGCTTCTATATTCGTTCCACGATATGGGATAGACTACAAGAAGCAACAACGGCTGTTTTTCTGTAACGATCATGTTTAACGGTAAAGAAGCAACGAAAAATTTATCGTGTAATTACGATACCTGCACTCTAAGAAAATTCCGATAAAATAAATAAAAAGTCTAAGGAAAGATATTCTCGGTCAATCGATTGAGCAAGAGAAAACGAGAAAGAAACGTCTTGAATTATCTATAAATATATTAAAGCTTTGTCTAAAGGACAATTTAAGATAAATTTCTCATTATTGAAATAGAAATGACTGTTTCTATTTCAATTATGAGAAATTATACAAAATTATAGTTAATATTATAATTGTTATCATTAATATAAGAGGTAATTGCAAAGATCCATGCTTTATTTCACCACAAATATATAGATAATGGAAGTTATCAAAGAGAATGAAGTTTCTTGATTCAGTAGACGTTTGTCATTAAGATCGTTGTCGTATGCATTCGTAATCGTATTCATTGGACCACCGACCAAGTATATCTCTTCGTATGCAGCACAACGGCAAGATCTCGCGACAGAGAAACACACATTAAATTGGAAGCGAGCAACATAAAGCCGCGCGACTGTACAGGGAGCGACATTAATACGATATGTTCAAGAGATCGTAAAACGACCCCTCGGTAATGTTTAATACGCGACGGCCGGCTAGACAGCATTTCGTGCGGTTGCGGAGCAACGATAAAGTCCGTTGCTCCAAATTCGAATCACCGGCTACCTTCTATGCTGCGGAGGCTCGCACGATAGCAGAACTCTCCTGCTCTCAGATGCCGGGCCGTTCTGATGTACACGACGTACACATGCGAACGTGCTGCTCGGTACGGAATTGCCGAGAGAAAAATATCTAAATTGCGTATAAAAATCGCGGACCAAAGCACGGCGTCTCTCACTTAATAACCGACACAGAAATACGAATGTATAGTCAGGGTAAAAGATTGCAACATCTTTTTTTAAATGGATTTCGGAATGCATCCTACTTACCGAACAATTGATTCTTATTTGTCGATCCATGACTAAGAATCGCTCAGTGAGCAAGCTGCATTCCGAAATTCATCGAAAAAAAAATATTGCAACTTTTTAGATCTGACTACACATATGGACGAATATGAATCCCTATCACGACAAAGTGAATCGATGATGGGGTTACAGAAATGCATATATTATAATGTATTTTATCTAATAATACGGGGAAAGCATTCTCTCGGGAATGGTTTGAGTATTTGACTATAAATTATACCTTCGACAAATTGTATTGGTAGACTACGATCGACCATTCACGCATCGACCGAAAGTAAATCTCCAATAAATCACTGAATTTTCGAGCGCCACCGCACGTGCGCTGGATGGAGTCTGGATATAAATTCAAAATTGTATGATTGGTGGTAAATTAATTTAACGACGGATTTACGTCATTTCATTAAGCTTAGTACATTCTATATACTCGATTGCGTATAATAATTTCGCGATATAATTGATCCCGTGATTATCAATTTTCTCTCATTAATTAATTGGTTCTCATTGAAATTCTATCAAGATGATAATAATAAAATAGCGTATCGTTAACGTTTAGAAAAATACATAATTATAATACAACACTCCGTTAAAACACCTATCCCCATCGCTAGTGAATATAATCGTTTTTTTTCTTTGCGCAAGATTTCGATATTAATAAGAATATAAACGGCGCGGAGCAAAAGATTGAATTGCCGGACAATTTTTTAAACATCCTATAAATTTTATTATGCAAGAGACTCGCACGTAAAATACTCGCGGTTTTATTAATGCGTTTCATTTATTCCCATCAGAAGTTCCGTGCCCAAGTAATCTCGATCCCTCTCGGAATTCTTTCACGGCCCGTAGGAGCTTTCTTCGCTTTAAAGCCGCATTCTCGGAACGAGTGAGATCTCTTTAACATTTATTGCTGCATTTGTTCCCCTGGCATTTATTGCGGGATTCTCTGTGAAAAAGAAGACATCCCTCGTTGCTAAGCAAATTTCGTTCTCAAACTATCGCTTATGTAGCTACTATCAGAGATATCTATATACATCTCTGCCATTAAAGAAATTAGCATAGCAATTGCATTAGTGTGAAAAAAGTCAATGAAATTTTTCTTTCTACGAATTCTTTCTATGTCAAAGTAATTTATACTAAAAATAAAATCATCAAGTGGCTCTTTTAAAGCGTCTTATAATTAAAGTGCTAATATATTCAAATATTATTAAATAAAGAATATATGGGAAATATAAATTTAAAGATAGTTTTAAAAGAGAGACGATGAATGTATACTCACTTTATGTATGTATTTTTTTCCGCGGTTCTATCTCTTTGAAGGAAAATGTCAACCAGCAATACTCGCAATGGAACTGCTGTGTAAGAATTATGTGCAATGCAGCAAGCACCGATCTCATGGAAGAAATTCACGTGGCGCTTGAGAGATACATTGGTCCTTTAAAGAAAGATTCTCACTAAACACGAAAAGGCCCTCGATAAGCAGGCTCGGGACGTTAATGCGAAACTGATCGAGGAAAACGACATTTTCAGGGTGGTGCTACGAGAAGACGCAGGTCGCTTGGTATTTTCCGGCGAGTTCACCCCATTAAACATTTTTGCTATCTCGCTGGGATCTGCTCGAGGGTAGTCGCGACGGTGAGAAGCGAGAAGGAAAGAAAGAGGAGCAAGGTACATGAGAGAAAGAAAGAGAAAGAGAAAGAAAGAAAGGGAAAGAGAGAGAGAGAAAGAGAATTACACGAAAGTTTCGAAGATGGAAAAGGAAGTGAGAGAGAGAAAGAGGGAAAGGCGAGAGAGAGAGAGAGAGAGAGAGAGAGAGAGAGAGAGAGAGAGAGAGAGAGAAAGGATGGAAACGAGAGCGGGATGTGGTGAGGTTCGCAAGAGCTGCTTGCTTGCTAGCTAGCTAGACGTCGGCACCTGTTGCTTTTACAGTCGACCCTACTTTCTCTCTCTGTCTTTTCCTCTCTGCCTGACCTCGCTCTCTCTGTCTCTTTCTTCTCGCGTGCTCTTCGTATTACGTTTTTTCCTCATCCTCTTTCTTTCTTTCGTCTTCGTACCTTGATTCCCTGACATGTTGAAGGGAAGGAGTTAAGCGTTCTGAGAGGGTTAAACAAGTCGCTCAAGACTATTTACGCAATTCAGCTTTATCCAAACGAATTGTCTCCTCTGGAATTTCGCCACATGATTATGGCGAATATTATTTTATACGTATACAATTAACCGTCTTTGTTTAAGAGATTCATATTTAATGTCCTCTATTTTAGAATATGATTGAATAGATAGATCATATAGATTTTCTTTAAATTTTCTGCAAAATCGTATTTAAAAAAAATACGTTCTCAACAAATTTATTTTCACGCTTCGCTCATTACTTAATATCTAGATGAAGATTTAAGAATTTTCTAGCCTCAAATATGATGAACGGATATGAAACGTTTTTCAATTAAACGTTTTTTATTGGTAGAACTCAGTGCACATTAAACCTATTATACACTATTCTAATCTAAATGTAAAAGTGAGATATTTCAATTGATAAAATGCCCAATGTGTATTTTATCAAATAGTATAATAAAATGTATTGAATATTTCGCGGTTTAATTCATTTTATATTTTTATTGAACATACATTTTTATGTCAATTTGTGTATAACGGTTTTAAAGTGCATTGAGTGCGCACTAGTTCTAATGGAAAACGCTGCAACTAACTTATCAAATCTTAAGAGATATAATTTCATTATTGAGGTAGTTATAATATTTAAACTTTTGTCAATAACATGGGATCTTTTAAAGAAATTATCTATATTAATTGATATTTTGATTGTGAAGTTTGGTGGATTTTAAATTTGTAAAAAATAAATAAAATATAATTCGACTTTTATGATAGTAAAATAAATAAAATACAACTTTTAGGACCGACTTTTAGGATGGTAAGAATTCCTTATTAAAACTTTGACAAGTATGCAAGAATTTTTTAAGATTTTATAATAAAAAAAAAATCTGTTTTTCTCAAAGAGTCCTATTATTAACGGAAGAGTTAAAATTTCATTGTTGCGGAAAGTTAATTTAACATATAGGATGTAGAGTTCGATCGACATGAAAATTCGATGTATAACGGTAATTGTATGCCATCGATACTCCAACATTCCTAATATAACGTTGAGACTAAATCGATGAGAGTTGGATTCGTCGTAGGGATGAGGTCGACTGCTCTTTGCTATGGGCATGCAATAATCAACCGCAGTTCCTTGTATAAGTGTCCTATATCCGGCACACGACATGTTGGTATTTGCCATTCAACGACGTGAGGTGCCAATACGGAGGGTACGCACGTATAAGCGGCATACCATTGTGACGTGGCTTGATTATGTGGTTCGTACCTCCAGTAATATGCCTCTTACTCTTCGTTGATTCTCTACCACTCCAACGGGTACAGGATGTGTTTTGCGCCCTATCCCATATCGCTTGTAAGTCCGGTGTGAGGATACTCTACAGACACTGGTATTATGTCCGTCATTATCCTGTAATAACAGCCTCGATCGATAGGCATCATCCTGTTAGAATTAACTTTGTGTTATTAGAAGTTGAGTTTACGTTACGAGAGATAAACAACGTTCCGCGAATTTTCGTAGACTTGCTGCTGCAGCAAGAACATTCTCTGTGGAGTCAGTAGTACACTCATTTCGCCCGGATGTTTTTTGAAAAACGCGTTAATATCATTTATAATAGATTATTAATTCTTTACAAGAATACTTCGCGGTAATTTTGTTATTACTGTGGGCTGTAATGCAGATGGTAGCTAGATTGAATTTTTTAAAATAAGAATGTTTATATTTTTGTACTAGTAGAATTTTGTATTTATCATTTTTTAATTCTTAAACTTAATAAAAATTCTTAAGCTATTCAAAAATTGCCTAAATATAAAGAATAATTTCATGTTGTATAAGTTGTGAATGAGTTTTTGATACATTAGATAAACATACCTTATGTAGTACATTAATAAGTGCGAATTTGATTCACAGTAATCTCAAGGGAATTATATTGCGGTGAATTCATTGAATAATACTCTAAATATTACTCTAAGTACAATCGGGCCTAAATGCAATAATAATTATATGGATATATGTAAGTAATATAATTTCGAACATGGAACAATTTTGAACTAAATAAAATTTGAATCTAATTTTTGAGATTCAAGATTCGTAACCCTAATCTCATTGTGTGAAGAATAACCAAACAAAGAAAAAAATCAAACTTAAACTTTGAAAATTGAATTCAAACTTAATTTTGTTCGGAAATATACCATGTGCGAAATTATATCACTTTACCTTATGTGAAGAATATTGCGTATAACGATAATTTACTTATACGTCTTTATCTCTTTTTTCATTATCAAACGATTCGTTAAGAATCATTTCGGTAAGACAGGAAGTTTATGTCGTGATATATTTAATGAATTATCATAATCGGTTTTATATAAGTACATGCGAAACAGTCCGAATAGAGAAATAAATTGCTAAAATTGAAAATGTCAAATTCTGTCGAAAATTAAGCGAGCCTTGCAAAACATACCTCTACTTTTGAAACTCTTTTGTTCATGTTACGTCTTAAAAAAAGAATCAAAAGCGTTATTCGTGCAAATAACGCCTCTAGGTTACATTCCCGGTCACTGAGTATAATGGATGGTGCAAATCATCGATCATCCTCCCTTAATAGCCCAACGCCGACTAAAAGAGGTCACGTCCCGCTTTATACAAGACATATCCGAGAAAAATCGTTGTCACTTCCAGTTTAACAACCAGATATTCTTTTGTACTGCAGGATCTTTCCCTGCCTTGCTTGTAAGTTTCGCTGAGCATGTAGATTTGAAAATTTCGATATACTATAAACAAAGTAAAAAAGAAAATCACACAAATAGTGATAGGTTTGAAAAACGTTCTATTTTCTAATAATATTATTTGTGCCGTAACTATTCGATAAAATGCATAACACTTAATAAATCAGTAAATAATTCTTGGGAAAATGTATATAAAGAAATTATAATACGTATCTTTTTACTTGAAAATAATTTTTCTTCTGTGAAATTATTCGAATTAAATATTAAGATTAATATTGTATTAATCTTTTACTTCATTCGCTTGAATTCTTTATTTGTCTTTGTTGATAGTATATCATTTTCAAAAAACACATAATATATAAAAAAATTAATTGCATTTACCTCATATTTTCATTTGCTTTGCCATCACTTGTCTTCTAGACTCTCTTCTTCCCATCCTCTTCCCAGATTTTGTTGCATTCATATAATATTCACTCACAAACATAATTAACTGTCAGAATATAACGCGCGATATTTTGCAAGGCACTTCATACACGATGCACAACATATGAAATAATATTAGTAAACGACATATAATATTTTATGACTTTTCGTTACTTGAATTGTTTGAATCAGTTGTTCTTATGTCAAGTGTTATCACATGTTTTAAGACGGATAAGACGGATATCTGCTTCGGTGAGTAGTCGTAACAGTTAATTGACTGTATGGGTTAATCATTAATTTTTTTTATAAAAAAATGATTGTAATTCGAGAGATAACGAAAAAGAGCGACTCATCCTGTTGCCTGTCTATTCGAGTGTCATGGTAACGTGGCGACATTGTATACCTAACGCAATACTATCAAACATCAAGGTTGCATACCAACCGTTACATTACCGTTTCGAAATATTTAATCTTTATTAAACACATGAATTTTGTATTTCTTGTATTTTTATACTTTAATTTTTAATAAACAATCTGGCTTTGATGTATATACAAGGTTTCCAAAATTCGCTCATTCGAACTACAAAACATGTATACTTTATGCTAAAACAAACAACTTTTTCCTTTAACAAAATTGTGTCCAATAAATAATTTTTGTGTTTATTTGTTCAACCTGCTCTCCTGCAAAAACTACTCATCGGGTGCAATTTTGCTAAAAGAAAAAGTTGTTTTTTATGCTAAAACGAACAACTTTTCCTGTAATAAAATTACATTCGATAAATAATTTTTGCATTTATTTGTATAACTTCAACCTGCTCTTCTGCAAAAACTACTTGTCAGACGCAATTTTGCAAAAAGAAAAAGTTATTTGTTTTTAGCATGAAGTATCATGTCCTATTCCGAATGCGAATTTTGTCCTGTGTATGTTCATACTTTCAAATTGAAAACGATTATATTTGATCAATATGAAGTATTTAAAAAGAAGTATTGTAAGAAGAAGTGTTTAAAAAGAAATATTTAAAAAGAAGTATTGTAAAAAGAAAAGTCAAGAAGATTCAAGCTAAATAATGTATCTTGAATGCATTTGTTTATGAAACATAATAATACATGAAGCAATTTTTCGCTTAGTTGTTTATAGTTAGAAATTCGGAGCACAAACAGGACGGCGACTTTGTACGCATACATTACACATAGTATATTTCACGGCTACGAAATATTTAACATATTGCAAAATATACGTCGAATATTTTAGTTCTTATATTTCAAATATTTATTTGAATAAATTTTATTATTACATTTTATATGCTTATTTTATATGCTTATGTCATTAATATTAGCTGTGTCACTAATATATAACTGTATATTATTCATAGTCATTTTTAACTTATACGTGAATTATTTAATTCTTCCTTTTAATAATAATTGAAGTAATTATTTCATTTATGAAAGATTATTAAATTTATTATTTTAAAAATAAAAATTATTTTCCTACAGAAAATTATTTATGTAAATTAATTTATTATTTTGAACTACTTTAAATTCTTTATCTTAAGAAAGCCATGAAATTATATGATTTTTAATAAAATTAAGAATTTAAAAAATTTCTAAAAGCAAATTTTGTGTAAGGTTTTAATGAAATCACAATTACAAATATAAAATAATGAATATTAAATTGATTCACAAAATCTAAATTTATTAAAGTCATTGTTCATGTCTCAAAGCATCAA
>NW_017259253.1:193923-208667 GCF_001594045.1 Atta colombica
TATTTTTGAAAAGAAACGTATACAAAATCTAATGAAATACTACAGCATATGTTATCTGTCTTTCTTATATGTTTCTTTTCAAGAATAAGGACTCTGGTCATCTTAAAATTGTGTAAGGCCTAAACACAAAAATTGCCGTAACTGAGTCGTGAAACATAAGTTGTAGTTGTAAATTGACCATTGTGCGTTGATCTATGACTACGACTCACATTTCATGACTCAGTTACAATCATCTTCGTGCTGAGACCTTTATTGAGTACATTTTCGTATTTGTCTAATAATAAAAAGGGCGAGATCCATTCATAGCATCTTTAAATCCCCGTAACTTTGTTGTTATCGAAAATAATCTGAGCTGTTCCTCTTACCTTTCTCCAGGAGAGATAGCGAGTCGAAAAGGAGAGAAAGCAACCGCGGCGGCAAGTCGGTAAAGACGATCTTGTGGAGATTGAGAGGAGATCGCAGCTATGAGATAACGGCAGCCACGGAGCAAACGAGCTTCACCGAGTTTGGACAAGACTTTAACCGTTTAGGTGCGACGTACGGGTCGCATCGGCGCCAGCTGAAAGTGACTGCTGTGGCTGTGTCGTTGCTCGCGAAACGTTATCTGATGGTGGCGGGCTTAGTCGGATGTAAAAGTGTTGACTCATTCCGTTGACCAGCCCTAGCGGACGAGAGAGGCTAAATACGTGAATCGTTAGGAGTCGCTGGTTGCGCGGCACGTTTTGCATTATCACAATTTATTTCTGTGAGCGTGCAAGATCCTGTGATCTCGTTTCCGTGCAAAGAATCTAGAAAGAATAAACGCGAACGGTCCATTGCAATCAATAACGAGCTTCATAAATTGTCTGTCGAAATTTGTCACACGATTCTCCACCTTCAAAGTCATTGATGGGTTTGATACTTCGCATACGCGATTCACATGAAGGAGGAATCGGAACAGTCAGATTTCGAGATACTCGGTCTAAGAGTGCCATGAAAATACACTTTTCGACACGCGTACGTTTTGGGAAATCTCCCCGACTGCCGAAATCGATATTCCGATTGCAGGAACACTCGGAAAACGATTTTTCCAACGCGCATAAAAATTCATGCCGTCATCGGGAACGGTACGAGCGGCACGTAACGGCGATCGACGGATTCCGATCAGCGTCGAGTCCTCGTACTCTTCATGGCGCACGTACGCGCCGTTCGATCGTTTATTTCCGTTTCGCGCGACCAGCGGATTCGACGGCGGAACGAGACTCGAGATAATCTTGCTTCGAAACTCCCGCACAATTCCGTCAGCTAAACTCATTTTTCAACAGCGCTGCCGCTCGTCCGGGTCTTCCGACGGAAGTCACCGTTCATATCCAGCCGGCTTAGCGCTTCCTAGCTAGACTTTCCCAAGCAACAGCCGACAGATAGCGGGAAGAAGATGAAGGGTAGAAGAGAAAGAGAGAGAGAGAGAGAGAGAGAGAGAGAGAGGGAGAGGAGAGAATGAGGCGCAGTGAGGAGTTGCACGAAAACACGGCGGAGGACCGGCGTGTTGTTGGCGAAGAGGAAGAGGAGTCACGACGCGGCTATAAATACACGCGCCACCTGCAGCTAACGTTCACCGGCTAACGTACAGACCGGAGACCAAGAGAGAGAAAGAGTGAGATAGAGACAGACAGACAGAGAGAGAGAGAGAGAGAGAGAGAGAGAGAGAGAGAGAGAGAAGCGCGTTTCGTTGCCAGACTGTAACGCGAAAGCGTGTACGGAAGTGGCTGTCGCGCGCGTATCTCAACGCTGCGACAACTAAAAGAGTTGGGTCCGCATTCGACACATGATTCACTCTAATTTCGCTTTTTCGGATATCTCCCCGAACTACGATACTAGTCATAAGCTGCAGAAAAATTCTGCCATTAGTGATCAAAATCTCGGAAATGGAAAAATGAAAAATGTGTGTTAATTAACGCATTTAAGTATGTTTTTTCAAAAACGTAGTAAAATCCAATTTTTTATTGCTCTAATACTTCATTAAATACTTAATTCTAACGAAACTACCAAGAATTATCATAGCAAACTGTCACTATGAGGATGAAGTAGAAGCTAGAATATGAAATATCTATTATGTTTTAGTCATAATATTATTCTTTCATCCTCTGGCGAGGTTTGCACTTTCAACGTAGACTTATTTTTACGCGAAGAGAAAAAAAGAGAAAGAAAAAAAGAGAAAGAGACAGACACGTCTTGATGTAATCTGGTTGTAAGATAATAGAGTCGTTCAAGTGTAATAAAATGGAAATAAAGAATCGACTTTGCCCTTTATTCTAATCAAATAAACGGCGATGTCTAAGAGGTTCGCAAAGATGGAGCAATCAATCAGTGACGGGCGCAGTGCCAATAAGCTCCGGAGTTTTCTATTAACAAGATTACTTCTCTCAGAATTCGGGAGTTTAAATGGCCGTGCGATTTGAATTCCGTTTTCCTGGACAGCTCAGAATAACAGAGATTAAAATGTCATGATTTGGCGATAATATTCGAAATATGCGTGCACAAGAGCTCACCGGTTGTCAAAATACGATACTGGAAGCCTGGTGTTTCTATTCGGTCGGCAGCGAAAAAAGAAATGAAAAAAGATGTGATGCGCAACGAGAGATAAAGAATCGTTCGTGTCGATGAGACACACCTATCCTGCGCATCCCAGACACATCGTCTCTTTTAAATCTGATACCCTTGAGCGTGTTTTAAGTAAACTAATACCTATCGGTTTTATCATGAGCGAAAGGAGGATGACCAACCCTGAGAATGGGTCGGGAAAAAAAATGGGATGTAAAGCACCGTGTCGGATAAAACGGGCGGCCTTGCACGTAACGTAGGGGGTAGTTTACTACGAGCGTGTTAATTAAACAAAAAGCTACCCTGTATACCAAGCTAATTAGAGAGTGGCTCTCTTGCCCGCTCGCGCATTCTTCCCTTCAAAAATATTTTCCGGCATGTTTGTTCGTGCTTTCGAGCCTTTTCTTCCGTCTCCACTTTCTCTTCATCCTTCTTCTGTCGCTTTTGCATATAGACCTCGCTGTTACTGCCATTTTTTCTGCTCTTTTCATCTAGCATTCTTTATCCTTTTCCTTCGCGAGACTTTATGGGCGCCAGTCTCAGTTTTCGTGTATGTCAGCGCCAGTACGATAAATGCGTGGTAAACAAATCTATAGATTGAAAACGGAGTAAAACGCGGAGAAATAGAGAGAGAGAGAGAGAGAGAGAGAGAGAGAGAGAGAGAGAGAGAGAGAGAGAGAGTAAAAAAGTAAAAAAAGAGAGTGATGTAAAGAGAGTGATGTAAAGATAGAATTAAAAAAGAAAAAATACTGATCAACAGTTTCCAATTATGATATAAAAATACATTACAAATAGAATGAAAAAAAAAATAGTTGACGGTATTGCAAGTAAACATAATAAAATTGCGTGTTACAAAGAGAAGTATAAAAAAGTGTTAAAAAATATATTTTGAACTCTTATAAAAGACGCAAAATATATTTTTCAATTGCAATCTGCGTTTACAGCTTGGCAAACTTTAACGTAAGAGTCATTCTTCATGGATTTATTATCGATGGCCCAAACGAGGCCTAAAAATGCGAAAGTATTAATCAAGTGATTAATATTACATTTGTCCAAATTCCCCCCGAGATCTCCGTTTTATTAAAATGCACCGTTTAAGAGATGACAAGATAAATCGCAAAAAGTCGCCTATGCTATTAATCAACGAGAGATTTCCGTTTACCGTGCCAGTTTCACGACTCGGAACCGTCGAAGCGGGCGAGATATATCGGCCTAAGCGGCCCGGGGCGCCTAATTGAAAATAGGTGCTTTAACCTAAATGCGCTGTACAACGGGTGCGTTTCACTCGATTTAAGTACTCGGTTTGGCGGCGGTCGCAGATTTAGGCATGGTGTGAACGGAGTAACCATGATTAGAATCCGCTAACGCGGCCGCAAACAAACACACGAAGCAGCCGTTCGTCGAGCCTGCGCCTGTCGAGATGCGAGGAGGAACAGAGGAACAGAGAGAGAAATGGCCGGTGAGAGAATCAGTTGGAGTGAAACAACTGCGATCGGATTAGTGGCGGACATTGGCAACACTTTCGGGTGATTAGGCTGATACCACCATTGATCCTAAGTCTGCATTTACAACCAAATATCAGCTCTATATAAAGTACGCAATCCGCCCGCGCCGCTGACAATTCGCGGCTATGTGAACGGTGGGAATCACACCGTTCAGTCCTTCACCTCCGAAAATGTTCTCCTAGCACGTACAACATTGTACAAATATTTATTCACTATGGTCACCCATCTTGTTCTCCTAAGAGAATTTCTTCTTAGACATGCGTTAAAGGCGATGAAATTACATGCTGTTGATTCTCTGCTATGGAATTTTCTTTTCTTTCTGTATGTTGTGTTTATACTGTTGATAATAAGTCTACATACATATATGCATATACAATACTTTGTGAATACTTGGAAATACTATAATAATATACTATATAATGAGAATAAAAATGTTAATACTATCTATATGTAGATTTTTTTCTTTTTGACTATTATAAAAGAACTTTTTCTGATATTATTATGTAATGAAAATATCTTGAAATATATGGACGAAACTTCTCTGAAAATTTTCTTGATATTTTTGTTTAAATTTTCAAGCAAAATTAGGATATTAGATTAAAATTTTGAATTTGAATATATAAAATTTTAAGTTTCTTTTTCTTCTAAAATTTCTTTTATCTTTTTATGTTTGTCAAATCAAGAAAAGAAAATTAAGAGTTACTCATTTTAAATATCAGATTTGAAAAGGTACTTGAGAATTTTCATAAAATAATTATTTTAATAAATGTCATACTAAAACATTGAAAAGAATTTCTTTAAAACAAAATTAAATTTATCTAGAAAATTGAACAAATTTCATTTAACAATTTCAAAATTTATGTAATATTTTAATATTTGTAAAAAATATTTTTTAAGAAATTATTTCGACAAAAAGAGAGAATTCTCTAGTTTTTATAGATAGAAAAATATATCCTTGGTTTTGTGGAATTCCGAGTTTTTTCAAATGATAGATTTTTACTAAATTTGGTTTTTTTTTTACAAATTATAAATTATAATATAAATAATAATATATAAATTATAGTAAATAATAAACAGGCACATGGTATACTTATGTGTACAGCATAATAGAAAAGCTTCTCTTGAGCGTTAAAGCGAAAATAAGAAGTGATTCGATGCTCTTTGACGCTTGATATACTATATAATCGCAAATGAATCCATGGCATTCAGAGACAAAAGAGATGGGCTGTGAGAGAGCAGGAGTGCGTAATCCCTCGGAGCTCGGAAGAAAAATAGCGACGCGACTGCGGGACGGGTAGGTGAGAAAGAACGAAGCGGAAGGATGGTACGGCACGGAGCGGAACGCTCTGTCCGCTCTGTCGCAGTGCCGTATATTCCGCCGCCGCGCCGGTGCGGTTGTACACGCGACGCCACTTTAACCCAGAGTCGTTCCAACACCCTTTGTCCCGCACCAACCCCCCGCGTCCCACTCTGTCGCTCTTTGTCGTCCGAGTAAACTATATAGACATGGACCTACGAACCAGTGTATTTCGGTACAGAGATACTAGACCTCGGTAGATGGTGTTTTCCTCTTCATATTCTCGTCCTCCTTTCGCCTTCCTAGTCCCCAATAGAGATCGGTAAGAGGGAGAAGAAATGGACAGATGGCGAGACAGAGGAAAAGAAAGAGAGAAAGAGAGAAATAAGAAGGAGAGACTGTCTCGTCTTCTTTTTGTTCTTCATTCTCATTTGAGACTTCTCTCTCGGAGGGGGGAACGAATGATAGTGATTCCTGTGCCAAGAGCTACTCGTTCGGGCCAAGCACAACTTGGCTGAGGCACAATCGAGTGAAAGTCGCGTCGCGTCTTTCGCCAAGGGGTGGCTTCCGGAGCGCACGTGAGGTCTACCTTCTCTAGAAGGGAGAGAAAAAGAAAGAGAAAAAAAAAACACTTAACTCGAACGGAGTGAAAGTCGGAGGAACAGTAGAAAATAAGGACAAATTGACTGTCTCGAGATGGATGGAACGAAGAATTCACTTCGGTGCGGATTGCGTGGCACGGAGAATAGTGGTGGTGAGAATACGGTGACTGAGTGCTGATCTTAGATTGTGGACGGGATGAGACTTACGAGGAACAGACGGTCGCTACTCAGAGCTGCATTACGAGATAAATGTTCGCGCGGTAGGTAAGTCGCGAACGAATGATAAGCCGATAAGCGACGCGATTAATCGCGGTGTGACGATTGCGATTGGAGAAACGATTGAATTGGCCATTTCGAAGAGAATGGTAATAACGTTGACGCTAATGATCGTAATTATTCGTAATTATAATAATTCATTTATCAAAAATGAACAACTTAAACTCCTCATTTAATTAAGAGATGCTATTAATAGTTTAATACTTTGATCGAAGAGGAGTAAATTAATATAATAAATGTACCGAAAGATTTAGGGCGTTAATCGAAGTATATATCTACATCTGATTATTGCGTTGATTAATATCTCGTAACGTCATGATACCGCAACAGATGTCAAAGCTCACGATAGCTAGCGATATAATCGGTGTGATGAAATCATCCACGAGATCGACCAACAGTCAAACGCGCTCGACAATCATTTACTTTAACTGATCGATCAAATCGATTTCCAACTTCGTTAACCCATCATAATGGATATATTGCGCATGCCGCAATATATGTGCATGTATAATTAGACGTAGTTTTAAATCGACATCGTTCATCGAGTGGCGGCGTAACGATCGGGCGGACGGGCCAGCCGCTATAGGGAGCATACTTTCGTTTTGGTTCCAGAACTGTTCAATTTCCGCGGGTTGATTGAAATGAAATAATCATTATTGTTCGTACCATGATCATCTACGATACGCGGTTCCATCGCGCGCCGCAACGGCCTGGTATTTATAATGACCATTGTTTCCGAATGTATACGAATGTATACGAATTTCCATAACTGGTAATTCGATTGTCGCGGTGTAACCACGTTTACAATTTGCGCGGGAATAACATTTCCCGGATATTCCAGCGTATTTCTGTGACTAACTGTTCGGCGAAAGAAAAAACGAGAGAAAAACGAAAAAGGGAAGAATCTCTATTGGCATGAGACGAGAGAGAAGCTTGCGATTTCCTCGAACGTGATTATATGGTAAAGGGACTTGCTTCGATCGCGCGTGTTTTCACCTTGATAATCGTATCGATAACGATCGGTGAACACGCCGCTCCATCTGAAACGTAATTGCATCACCGATAACGCACAGCCGCCCCCGCGCTTTAATATTTGCTTTCCGGCGAGCGGGACGATAACCCGAAGGGGTATCCGTGTATCTGCGCGTAATGAAGGAATTTATGACGCGAATTGCTCAATGAAAATATACTGCTATCGCCTCGCGGCGGTCAGATATGCCCTTTTGCTCTTCCTCTGTCTCTCGTGTATCGATATGGCCTTTTTTTCTTTCATTGCCGCGTTTTAATCGACATAAATTCTAATTACGTTGCCGCGCGATGCGTTTTCTCGAAATCCCTTGGATTCCATTTGTTGTCCGAGTTGTTACACGCTCTCGCAATATGTTGCTTGCGAATTAATTCGCCCTGCCTGACATTTTGGCATCGTTGCCGTCGTCATAACCGAACGTTGTTTCACATGACCGATTTATTAACGGTCGACGCATGTGTTCACGGGAAGGGAACTTTCGTTTCCAAGAATATTATTTTGCGAACGACGACTATGACGACGACGACTTGTTTGTCGACTTGGGTGTCATTCTGACAGAATTAAGCGCCGCGCATTTACGAATATGTGGCAAATACAATAAGATGGCACCCGGACACCCGAGAATCCAGAGATGTCGGCACGATGAACGACGATCCGTCCGGTTGATCGAGGTTAATCTCTCGAGTATCAACAGCTGTCTGACATAATATAAACTTGACTTGGGAGGCAGACAGCTTCAAAGGTTTCTTCTATTATTTTAACCTTTAAGTATGTAGGTAATTTAAGGGTATGCAAGTTGGGATGCTCAAAATAATTCCAAGAAATTTTAATTTTATAATTATAAGTGATTGATTGATAGCAAAGGGAACTTGTAAATTCGAAGACCATTTTTTCGCCGAGAAAGACTCTAAAGTGAGTTGAAACGTTCGAACATTATTATTAAGTGAAATTAGACTTATTATTGTAAATAATTTTACACTCTGTTTACTGCACCACATTTTCAATAATCTTATTCTATTATTTTTTCTCAATTTCGAGAGTGTCTAAGATTATTCTATCTTTTTACTTATAATCATATTTTTTACTAGTATAAGTTAAATTTTAGTTATAAGATACAACATTGTAAAAATAATAAACTTTAAGATTTATAAGCTTTTCATTTTTCTTATCCTGAAGATCGAAAAAAACTAAATATCTAATAAAGCTCTAGGTTACCTCATTTATCTATTTAAAGATTAATGACAATTTTTTTATTCTTAATTCAAAACGTCAAAAGACTATGAAAAAATGTGTATACTTTTAACCGTTTATAAGCTATTTTTTTCATCCTATCTTTATGATTGCATAATATATTTTACGTAGAATCTCCTTTTGGTTCGTTTAAATGAATCTTTCTTTTTACGTCGCCACAATTCTGCATTTCCAGTCCGCAGTTATTGTTGTGTAGGAGAATACGCGGATAAAATTTACAAGATTCTTTTGCTCCCTTTTCCTTGCTAGTTATGGACCGCGAGAATCGGGGTCTTCATTACGCGTCTCATTCTTTGTTGCAGACCGGAAACAGTTACAAATCGCCAGAGGAATCGCCGCACACGGAGCACGGCAGACTGAGGTGAGTGAAAACAAACCGCGCGCCGTCGGGCCATTGCAACCGCGCAACAAAGCCGAAGAAATAACAAATGCAACTCCAGCGAGGTTATTACCGAGGGAAACAGGCACTTGGATAAAAATGCGAATTGGTCTCGGCGACGCGGACGGTAGATTTTACTATCACGATAATCAAAATGCCTTTAGAAAGAGTGATTCGTGCTTTTCAAATTACTAATTCCGTAATTTTCCCGGACACATATTTACAAAACGCCAGATGCATAGAAATTGATGATTAATCCGTAATTATCTCGAATCATAAATAGAAAGAGGGCAAGAATTAATGTATCGGATATAACAAATTTTCCGCATCGTTTCTCTAAGTTCAGTAATTAACCGCGAAATATATGGCAAGTATAGGACATTGCTAAGACTGTTTGACGTAATTCCGAATGCAAGTGAATCGCGCCAAGAGTCCGACAGCGAAAGATAAATTTCAGAGTCCTCTTTCCTCGACCGTCCAATATACGATTTGTGACGCGTATCGTTCGTAAGTTGCGCACGAAGTCAACACTAAAACTGCTGGGCGAATTCTTGCGATACTTGAGACATTGCCAGGTCGACGTCGTGCAAAATATGCTTTGCAAAAACGAAAACTAAGACATATGACGCGAGATGAGATGGTGGCCTGACGTGGCACAGATCGACTTCTAATGCGGGCCCCAGTCGCTATCGTTAATCCTGACGGTGATTACAGGATGCGATCATTCTTCCAAACGACGTTATTAAATATCAGAACGATCGCGAAACTTACGTGATTAAACGATCCATCATTTATTTAACAACGTTTAAATGGCAACCGATCGCTGGAACAGTCTGCTCTCGACGATAGTAAAATTTAATACGGAATATAAATCAGGCGACGATTTTTAAAAATCTTTTTTAAATACAATTATTAAATAACTCAAGAATAATCACATAATATTAATATTACAAACATGAAAATATTAAATAATATGAAAATATTCAATCCCCGAAATCGAAATTTAAAATGGTGTTCCATAAAAACGGTGGATAGAAACAGTAACACCGCTTTCGCGCACGTTTTGTTAGTGTAGGTAGGAAGGATTTTACCGGACTAAGGAAATCTCATCCGCTATATCGATACCTTGTGATGGCCGGTATATTCACGTCTCGTAACTGTGATACCCATTCCTTCGGCTGTTCTAAAAATGCGGTATCCTAGTATCGTTTTGCACCACCATCCGCTGCGCCGGCTCGACATGCACGCTCTACATTCGAGTCGAAATTCATTAAATTCATCAAATTCCGAAAAGTATTCTATCACGTTAAAAATGTCCTCGTACGAATTTAATGCGTTTATATCCTCCGATTTTTTCTTGATTCTAAAAAAGCGGTGTATTTTAATTTAAATCAATTTTGTCTATATTTATATGTATATACGAAGATTTTATTCTATTAATGATAAAATAGTTTTTAAAGCAATAAAATATTTGAAAGTGTTAAGGATATTACATATTAAGAATATATTATATATATTGTATCGAGAAATTTGTCAAATGATATATAAGATATACAAATTTTTAAAGAACTGTCCACTATAAAATTTACCGCGGCCGAATTCGATTTATTTCGTACGAAGAGGAGAAGCATGGCAATTGCCGAATATTCATGCGTCTGGCATGCAATTTTTCCTTTTTTTTTATTATGTACCGGTCGAAAAAGTTAGCCAGCCGAATGAACAATCAGTCGGCAAGATCTAAAATCAATTGACAGCCTGTCGCACGTGCGACGCGCTTTTTTCCATCGCCATATTATGTGATGCTAGAATTGATCCAATTCGAAATCGAGCTAACACATTAAATCTGCCTCGTTCGACTGAAATGCGCATCCATCTTGCGTTACGAGCGACGGCGCTATTTCCCCGCTCGATTGCGATACTTTTAATGGAGAATCGGAGCGTTTCGTGTCGGCGGTAATGTAACTTCGACGGAAGCCGGAGCAAACGGGAACGATTATCTTTCATTACACCTGCGATTCCCAGGTACAATGTGTTCCAATTAATTGGCTTGAATGAGGGACGCGGAGATAACGGATAACGTGCATATCAATGATGGATATATCGCACTTTTTTATGGTTACAGGTTTCCGCCAATTGATATTAGCGTCAATTTTTTGATTAATAAAAGTATGGCATGATACTGAAAAAGAAACTAAAAAAAGCAATGTTCATCGAATGGCAATAAAAAGATAAACATATCGTTATAATTTACTTTTTGTTCTCAGATTCTATAAAATTTAAGTGATAGCGAATAAGAGAGGAAAAGAGAGATAATCGTATCTATTAATTCACTGGGAAGTAAATTATGCGGGGCATATTGATAGAATTCCGTATGACGAGTGTCTCTCCATATAGGTTCAAGATAATGTCTTTCAGAATATGTGATTTATAATTTTGAATTGGATTGACATTTGACGGAGTGGCTTTTATAGATCATAGACGACGTCGTTAATGGCGCTTGTGGCCGTAAGAGCTGAAGAATCAATATTGTTCAAGTTCGTCGTATTGAGGAGGATAGTAAAACTTTTACGTTCAAATTTAAGGAGAAAGAAACCACTGTTATCAGGTATGCGATAAAATACCACAGCGGTAGTTCGCAATCGTCTATTACGTCGTCGACCAGGTGATAAATGAATGAATAGAAGAACCTTACAAGACTCTGCAATTCTTGTCTCTACCAGCTTTTTCGCACGAAAACCTCTCGTTCGTTTCTTCGTTTTTATACATAAATTCGATGCGATGGAGTTAATTGATCGATCGCTAACGTATTCTCTCTCAATATAGGGCGAGCTTTAAAATCTCCGATATTTGCGCAAGAATATTTCTCATGGAAACGAGCAACGGAATAAACGAGAAAAAATGTTTAATAACACTGTTCAATAACTAAATTTTGTCCAAAGTGCGATAGTATATTTCTGTAAGATTTTTTTCGTGTTAAACGTGTTGTTGGTAAAATTAATGTAGCAAGATTTTGAATACATTAAAGTGATTAAAATGAAATGGATAAAAAGTGGCGCTTTTGACCATTTTCAACATTTTTTTACGATGAAACAAAATATTATTTCTAAATAAAGTCTAGGATGTCTAAAAATACAATTATAAAAATACAAAAGAACTTTTAAATAAATTTTAGTTTATGATTGTATGATTTATTTTCAAGTTATGACTGGTCGAATTTTAAACTTTCTGTATATATAATTAATATATATAATTAAACAAAGTTCTCAACAAAAATTATTTTTCTTTTTCTTTATATTGTACTATAAAGTGCCACAGTACAATATACACACCGAATATTTTTTCGCGCTGAACACAATTCCATCGTTAGAATTTGCATATCAGGATTTTTAGTAAATTGGGAAAGTAACGAAGTAAACAAAAAACATCTAATTTACTAAAATCCTTATGTGTTACACAAATTCTGAGGACGGCGTTCAATGCGAATAAATCTTTGGAATATATACCTACTATAACATTTCGAAGTTTATTAAACAATAATTATATAGAAATTTTAAGATTCAAACAGCCAATTTGATAAAAATAAATTATATGATCATGAAATAAAATTCATTTAAAAGTTCTTGAGTTTTATGAGCGGTAGACTTTAATTTAAACTTTCTAAATAAAACTTTATTTAGAAACAAAGTTTTATTTTATCATAAAAAAATGTTAAAAATGGTCAAAAATGCTATTTTATTTCAATTAATTCGAAAAATCTTAGGAAAATGTACTATTGTACTTCAGAGAGAATAAAAAATGTTTCTTTGTCGAATAGTGAAATTATTTGTCGTGGAAAGATTTTTGAATCTTCATAATATCTTTATAATATAGACAATTAAAGGCAGAAATATTTGGTTTGCGAGGATATTTGGTTATTTCTCTCTGATTTTTGATTGCAAGTTATTATAATTTAACAATCGTGGTGTTGCTCGGTCGGGGCTGTTTAGGCATATCTACTTACCTACCCGCCGCGTTATCAAACCTCCACATTCGCGGGGGCGTGTGAATCGTCCGTAACTTTGCATCAACCGCGTTCATATCTACGCGCTTATACCTACATTCTGACGAGAGAGAGGGGAAAGGGGGGAAGCTTGAAATGTGCGAGGCGTGAAATGCCAACTAGTGCAACAACCATCCGCGAGTCACAAGGTGCGAGCGTGTCAAATTCGCGGGCCATATTGCGGTATTGCGGCCAAAGGCGTCGCACGCCGTCAGCGCTTATGTCTGTTCGTTATATATAAATCTCTCGTTTGTATTCAATCCGCTGACGCTTATTTTATGACAGCGCACACGATGCGATTTCCCGATAATCCCAGTCACTCGTACCCTCGCACGCGGCTGACGGATAATCCCTTAAGTGCTGCACAATTTTCTCACACCTTGTAAACCCTGTGTATCACGAGATTTTTATCTGTCGTATAGATATGAGAGTACAAATATGATGTGAATATCATATCACTTTCGAACGATTTGAATTGAATTCGAATATTGAATCTCTCAGAACACGCGATTGAATATGATTGCGTGTCATCTATATTATAATTTCATAAAAGAAGATAAAAGTTATTTAAAAATTAAAAAATTGTTTTTATCTTTTATGAAATAGTAAAAATAAAATATTTTATCAGTTTTTTCTTTTTAAAACCGGTTTTATATATATATATGAAAACGGCCAAATGTTGCTCAAATTTAGCGATGCCAAAGTTAACACATCGCGAGAGAATTTGCAGATGAGAAAATACGCCTAGCGACCACTCTTTCAAAGTTATAGTCGCTCCACGCCAATGTACGTAATTGGCTGCCGACGCCACGAACTTTTAATTGGTTCGAGCCGTACGTCCGTTTTGGTATCGGTCCGATGATTTTTCATCCTCATTCGGTTGGAAATCGGCGTCAAAAATAAGTGATGTGCCGCAGTGGGTCGATCCTTGCAATGAGATCAAGTTAATCAGATTTTCGCAAGAAATACGCACAGGGATGTTAGCGGGTTAATTAATGCCGCAGTGCCAATTATACGCGCGCGCACGTAATTAATAACGAAATATTAATGACAATGGGCCGCGTAATAATAACTAGAAAATTTACAAATGCCACTCGTCGAGCATTAACGGATCATCGTTGATACGACGGCCGACGGACGAGACGATAATCATTACCAGGCTTTTGTTGTAATAACGGGATTATCATCTCGTTATCAAGTGGTGTTTTTCAATTCGCGATCGATGGATGGACGGACGGAAATTAATGAGTTTGCACGCGCGCGCGCGCTCTTATCTGTGCTACTCGTTGGTTCAGGTAACCAAGGATCGGTCCTTGAATCCCTCTCCAAAGCCGAGTATCTATCTGTAGATACCTTAAATCGGTCGATCAGATTGAAAGAAAATACCATGATATTATTTTAAGCATCATTTCGCACCTTCGAGAGCTACTTTATCCTTCCTTTGAATTATCTTTTCCTCTTTTAGTATATATAAAAATATTTCCAAGAAATAACTATATTTAATAATAACTACACTAAAGCGTAGAGTCCGTTTTATTGAAATAAAGAGATTTTACATTTTGTATTTGTTATAAATAAAAAAATCATAAATAAAAAATACGAGACGTATTCTATTTATATAACTTCAAATACCTAGTCTATTCATAAATATTTAATACAGAATATAAAATATTGAAATCATATAAATAGAATATGTGAAAAACATCTAGAATATCTTTTTAAATTTACATTTAATTTATTAAATATTTGTAATAAAAACTTTTTGGGTTATTTGATATATTATATATA
>NW_017259253.1:208767-214295 GCF_001594045.1 Atta colombica
AATTATATATATATAATTTTTTCTAGATAGAATTCAGTTTTCTTCGTTGTTTTACTGTTTTACACCATAGATATGACTTCATATCATAACTTTATAACTTTATTTTTACAAGAGCCATTTCGCCCTGTGAGTATAGACTGTGTAAATCACCGTCGTACTATCGGTCATTCGCAAATACGTGCGATTGCTGTTCTATATATGTAACACACATTTTCCACGCATATTTGCCATATAGTCGGTACAACGTAATTGAAGCATTCAAAAGTTTTTGGATCCTCGCTCGACGCGTTACATCTGTCGACTGTGTTCGTGAGTTCATATTTATTTTGCAAAGTTACGCACGACGATATTGTTTCATCTATCCAGAATTGGAATCCCGCTGGAATACGTTTCCGCTGCGAGTGTTTTAATTAAAACGTTTTAATTTTGGAAAACTTTTGGGATAAACGTAAACCTATAACTCGACATCAACAGCGTCCACTGTCGCTATATCAGAAAATTCCTGATAAACCAATCACATCCAATATGTATGTAACGAAAAATGCACGAAAAAGTGTCAAAATTAACTAGCTGTATTAAACTATCAATCTGCCATAGCGCACAAATCATATCTGTTTTACTTTAGGCAAAAGTTGAACACAAAGTAAACAATATATCCGATGCACCTATAGGATCGTTACACAGTCTATATCACCTGTCATAAATTTATTATTTAACAAGAAATTAAAATTAGCAAAGACACGTTTTACTGTCGTCGACAATGTGAATACTATGCGGGACACGTTTACCGGATTAGCTTTAAAGTCCGTCTTCTGGCTTACCGCCAATGCAAATACGACAACTTTCACTTCAGTATTCGAGACTTCATGATTTCCTTTAGTTTTCATCATGCGATAGAGATCGACCTCAAAGACTAATTTTAACATTTTATCAAGATGGTATATGACAGAAAATAGGTATTCGTATCTTTATTTTTGAAAATCTTTTGTAACGTGAAATTCTGTGTATACGTGTATCTGTACGATTTGAAATAATTTATCGAAATTGACTCGAAATATTTAATTTTATTCACATACGTGAACGTGAATTACTGAGAGAAAGGGAGGGAGGGAGAGAGAGAGAGAGAGAGAGAGAGAGAGAGAGAGAGAGAGAGAATATTAATAAAATAAAATTCTTTCAATTTGAATGAATCTCGAATTATTTGAAACATATCTAAAATATCTTCGTACTTCATAATTGGAGATGAACAATTTTAAATAATTTCGAAAATTTAAAAAAATGTTCATTTTATCTAATTTAATAGATTTTGTTTGACTAATAAATTCATTAAAAATTATTTATAGAGTGCGCAAGTCGACAAATAATAAACGCAGAGGGCGTTTACTCATCGATACTACGGTGGTTTGCTTCCAAGTTAAACTCGACAACTTTGTCGAATACGATGCTAGTATAATAGTCTTCGCGTCGCAAGAACTATGGTCGTGAGGATGAATAAAATGTAATTTCGACCATATAGGTACTGACGTCGTCTTGAGTCTGATAACAAGGATAAACAATATATGGTAATTGCCTCCATTTTTGCTTTAAATGTAGTCAACGCATTTAAAGTTATTTATAGAGATATTTAACTAATATTGTTTCTTTTAGCAAAATCTTCTTTCAAATAAAAATATACCAAGTATTCTTAGATCGTTATTATAAATTATCGGTTCGCGTTACATTGTTCGTTCGTGAAAACACTTACTGTCAGTCGTTGTGCAATAAAATGCTAATATAAAAAACTTATACTTGCGGATTGTTATCTGATAGACATTCGTTAGACAAGGGTTTCTTCAGTATATAATTCAAATATATAACTGTTATTATCGGATTATCATACGGTTGTTATCTATCGAATGACATAACGCCGATACTCGCTAAGCTCGTCTTGCCAGAGCGTATCCAATTTCCCTAGTGGTGCGATTTCATGTTGGGAAATAGCGTACTTCGCAAACAGCGAATTTTTACACGGAAAGCCAGCCAGCCAGCCCCCGTACCAGCTTTTCTCCGGCCGGGAAACTCGAGAACTTGGCGGATAAACTCGCCGCACGCGCGACGTCGCGTGAAAGGACGCGAGCCTAACTTGGCAGTATCATCTCTACATAAAATATGGATTATTCCGGATATTCGGCAAACAAGTCGCGATGCAAGTTTGCCGAAGTTTGACAGGGAAAACTTTTTCCTCTTGCGGTTCCGGTAATTATCGAATTGTTTGGCGTTCCAAACCGTCAATTTTGGAGTGAAATGGCACTTTTAATCGTTCAGCATCGATCGATCACGTCTTCAAGTTCTCGTGTAAATTTTCCAGACTTCTTACCCGGCTAGCTTATCGGGTCATCGTTCAAATACTTTCTTTAGAACCGACAGCAAATCAACAAATGGCCGAAATATTACTTTATTCGAAATATCAATTTTCGGACTGGATGTTCGTGCGTTGAATGACGTAAATTATTCGTCAGCCGACGGTGGGAGAAGCCGTACCATTATTCTCGAAATTTTTCAACGTTTAACTGTCTATTCATTCGCACGAGCGCGGGTCTCTGGTTGCTTGTTAATAGATCAGGATCGATTTGGCGGCCATTCTCGATGCGTCGATATTAATCATTTTAATCGAGCTATTGTTCGAGCAACGAGAACGTCGGAGTAAAGAGCGATTACGTTAAGCCCTTAATCGATCGCGTTACCGTTATTTGAACGATCAGCATCATCGTCGCGATATTATTATCCGGAGCTGGATAGTGCGTGCGCGCGCGTACGAACCGGACGTGCGGATTGACGTTTCGTTGTTGACCGCGGAATCACGCAGAATTTATATCGGCGAACATATTGTCGAGCAGCGCGGCGAGCCGATAGGCGATCGAGCATGTCGAGGAGGCATGGAAATAATTGTTATTGCCAGCGACAAGCCGCGTGCAACGTCGATGAGATTCCATTACATGCGAGAGCGGTGCATGATTTCGCGTTCAACCCACCCGGATGGAAGGTTCAATCTTTGACCGCCGTAACAATCCGTTTTCTCCTATCGCTCTCTATTTTTGTATATATGCGACCAGTTTGGTCACGGTGTATACCGCGCTTTTGTTATTCTAGCGTGGTTTACGCGAGTAAAAGCGTGTATTGGGCTAAGCGGACAGATTAGAACGCTAGTTTCCGACTAAAGCCAGAATTTACTAATAGTCTACGGAGAGAATCGTATATATCAGTGCCGTTAACTAGTTGCTATTACAAGACGTAATACTATTTGCAATTTCTACACACATAGCTGGTACCACGAGCTCCGTCCTAACCAGCATCGTCGATTTTCTAAACTTTGTGCGAATTTATAACGCGGTCAATGGATTCTAATTAATTTCCTTCCTGACGAGTAAACCATTCACGCTATGATTCGGTAATAAACGGGCAAAACTTTAAAAGGATATCAATGTTATTATAATCGAGTTTAATTGAATACATAATAATATAAAAGATGGATAACATAATTTTCTTTATTAAATTTCTCATTAAAAATTATTTCATGTAAAGATGAACCAAGCGCGAACAGTTTAAACGTAATAATTTTTATCTTGTCTAATTTTTATTGTTATCTTTAATAATATTCAATTTTATACAGTAATATATTACCTGATTTGTTCTCTTGTTGAGAACTTGAAGCATTTTTATTTGTTCCATTTCTTCCTGCCTTCCATTGAAAACACATTTCCGACTTTCCTATGTCTATCTCTCCGACATACATGGAGAAAGACGTCAATATGCTGCAATCATGTGGGTACTGATTTTATTTGAATATTTCGAAATTGTCAATCGAGATGTTCGAGTCAATGAACAATGGAACAGGCTTCTGGACATGTCAAAGCGACAAATTACAATCTATACACAATTTTCCTTAGTCATAGAATCAAATATTTATCATTCATAAGACTCGTATCTTACATTTCAAGATATAAAATGAAACATGAAGAGAATCACTGAGCTACGTGCTGACATACATATGATTCGATTACATTTCGTATACAAATCACATACAAAATAATCATGAACTCGAATTAGAACATCCACCTGTTTCTCTAGCTTTCTTCGATCTTCTTCAAACCAAGAGACATCCCCTATTCCCTGATACTTGCCCTTCACATCCGTCTTTGTCTGTACGTGCGTGATTGTTTCTTTCCTCTTGACAATATCTGTTACCATCGGAATAAACCGTGAAAGAGAGGTCGCAGATTTCTTTCCTTAGGTTACTCGCGGTTACACGTTGCACACGGGGCTGTACCCAAGAGAGTGAATAAGTGACAGAAAAAGAGAGAAAGAGAAAAAAGAATGACGAGGAGAGGGAGGGAAGGAAAGAACAAGGAAAAATGTGAAGAGTAGGTAGACGGGGACAAGCGGAGTAGAAGGAGGTATCTTCGCAAATGGACTCGGATAGGTGCTTTGTGCGAAAATGAAAAAGTCACGAAGGCGGAAGCTAAGGACGTACAATATATACGCATAGGCATAAATATGTGCGCCACGAGCGGGAGAGAAGAAGAAGAGGAGGGGAAGTAGAAATAAATTCGTTGCACCCCGAGGACCGATATGATACGCCAAGAAAATATAGTACCGCCCTGGAAATCGATACTACTGTCAACCTGTCCGCATCCCCCGCCGCGTTGCAACGGTTATGTGATACGCACGGAGGCGGTCACGAGGAGCAAATTCCGTACTATCGTTATTCCAGCGAAATAATGACACAAAATGTCGAACAGTATACGAAACAGTATACTGTTTCCAAAATCTTTATTTTCAAAAATGTCGCTAATAAAATGGTGGCCAGTTAAAAAGAGAATGATAAAAGTAAGAAAATTCGTTTCAAATTTAATCATTTTAATTTAAGATTACTTAAATATGTACATTTATTTGTAAGAGAAATATGAAATTTATAATTGCTATAATTCGAACAACTATTTTGCTTGCCAGAAAGAGGATTCACTTAATAGAAATTTAATTAATTAAGAATATTTTTATATATTTATCTGTAAGAGATATATAAAATTTAAGATCGTTATAATTTCAACAACCGTTTCATTTGACAAAGAAGACCTTGCAATAGTTTTCAAAATAGTTAAAGTAATTTTTAAAATATTACGTTACACAGTTACATATTACAAATTTCGATATAATATTTCTATACGTTACATACTGTCGTATTTCGATTCGCCATTCGGCTAATAAATCGGAGGAAACATTCAATCGTAAAGAAAATCGAGTTGTCGCAAGTTCTGCACGTGGGAAAAAGGACAGGAAGAATTTGTCGCTACTCGAGTGCCATTTCCTTGACGATATCGGCACGATGCGACGAACCGTTTGATAACCCACGTTATGCAATCGCCATTTTAGTATCCGTCCATATGTCGTAGGGCTTCACACACGGCTGTATGAATATGCAATATTTCTCAACTCTGTGGAGAAGTTACGCGTTATACATTACAATGTGCGCGTGTATATATATATATATA
>NW_017259253.1:214395-214865 GCF_001594045.1 Atta colombica
TATATATGTACACATATAAATATATATATTGTATATACATATTTATTCCTGAATAAACCAGACCTTTCATCTCCTGTGGCATGACTGCATCTATGCATGTATCTTCCTTCTTATGCCACACTTACTCACGGCGAAGTGCAAAACGAGAAGTGAGACGAGTTTCCGCCCACGGAGGGATGACAATACGATTATTTATCTTGCACCTTTTGAAATCTTGATCCTAAATCACGCTTGAACTTCCGCATCATCCGATCTGTTCTGATCTGTCCCGAGGCAGCCACGAACGTTCTATCCCAGAAAAGCCTTATCTTTATCGCGCATTTAGCTTAATGCAGCCGCATAATTCTAGATTTTGTTAATCTAATGGGAGCAGCACCATCAATGTAAATTTGGGATAAGCGTTAAAAAACCACTCGAACGTAGTTAACATGACAAACAGTTAGTTACGTATATATATATATATATATATA
>NW_017259253.1:214941-236600 GCF_001594045.1 Atta colombica
TTTATTTTAAAAAATGCTCCAGTAATTTAGATTTAAATTGCAATAATTAACATTTGTATATTATCAATATAAACTAGAACTTTTAACAAACTATTATTATTATATTATTACATTATTATTAACTATTAGATACAAGCAATCAGAGATTATCGCTAATGTACAATAATATTCGCATTTATTCCATGTTTGCAATTTCCCTATTCTCTTTTATATATGAATGTAAATTTTCGAGCAAATACTTATGGAGTGAGTATAACACCGCGAATGAAAAATCTACACGAATTAAAAGTTTTCTAAACAAAAGTTTTCTAAACCAGAATAATTTGATAAAAAACTTTACTTTGACATGAGAGACGACGATGCATTTGTGTCTTTGAATAAAAAGATCATAGCAGAAGAACTGAGCTAAGAGTGAATACGGCGTGAACAAACTTCGCGTTTTACCTAGTAGCGGTGCCTTTTAGAATTTCGACTGTCACAGAGAGCAGAGCGCACCAGGTGTCTACTCTTACTACGGAAACCCGACAGCATCGCTCTCGGAGACGGTGCGCACTCGTCTTCCGTTTCCGTTCCGATGCACAGTCGCGTTACTTTCCGAGCTCTTCTGCGTTTGATTAACTCCGAGGTTTTTACATCCGCAGCGATCACGAATTGTACAAAGAAACGATCTCTATTTGTTCTCGTTCATCCCCTCCCATTTGCTCCCTCTTGCCCTATCATGGAATTTTTCATTTCTCACTTTTCTCCGCCTACCTATTCCCATATAAACGGTGAATATCTCGTTCTGAAAATAAAGGGTCTCGCAAGGCAGGAAAACCTCAATCAGGAAACACACCGGGTGACATTGTGAATATTGGAAAATTGGAAATCGGTTAACCCCCAACATCCGTCGACCATGAATTCTCGTTTGATACAAATCCGCGATATTTACAGGAATCGCTTTTCTCGGCGAACGATGCAAAGTGCACGTCGTAAAATTAATTCATAATTAATTACATTCTCATTATGAAATTTTATAATTAGTTAACCAATAATCTGATCGAATTACGTAATTTTTATTTTAATTAGTTTAAAAATATAATAATATGAAATTTGAAAAATATATAAAATATTAAAATGAAAAATATTAAAAATATAATTCTGTATTGATAAAATTTGTTTTAACATGTTTTATGTTTGCAGTCTTTAAAATTACTTTATTTTATGTATAATTACACATGAGTGGTTCAATTTCCCTTTAGAATTTCAGTAATAGCAACGAAACTGTATGTGTACGTAATCCCAATTTAAGTTTCTTTTTCCAAGTATTCCCCCTTTATGCGCGAATAGTTCTCCCATCGTTTTGGCAATGGTGCTATACCTGCAAAATAGAAGTTTTTAGACTAGTGTTGGATCTTTACTCGGTGAAAATCGCCTTCTCTCGGTCATTCCTAACTTCTACGTACTATTCATAACTTAATATTTGGAAAATGTCTTATCATCGAATTGGATTTGCAAATTCAGTAAAATTTTTGAAGGCTTAATCCGCTCTTTAGTAAAAAAAAATTGATGAGACAGCTCTATACATTCAATTCTCTTCATTTATCGCCATTATTTGTAACTTTGGATCGCTCCTATTCTAAATAAAGGCAAATCTACTGTTAGGATATACAGGAATTTGGCATTCCGTCATTTCTCGGAGAAATCGAAAATTCAAAATAAATTGAACTATGTATATATTTTACTTTTATTTCTGATTTATATATTATATGACAAGCTTTCATTTCCTGTGAATAGGTACACATTGCGAGAATGATACTGCAAAGTTACGAGAGGCAAGACAGAGTGGCCATTAGCGAAGTTGTAAATAGATTCCATCTCAGAGTATGCCAATAGCACGAACGAAATATCCACAAGCTCCGGCGAAAAATTCTTGGATACTTTGTAGAGTTAAGACGAAATCGTTCAAGATATTCTGAGATTTTTCTGCCGTCGCGCGCGAAGATTCTGTTTCGTAAAAGCCCCCGGATGTATCCCGGTTTCGTAAGTATATAAGTTTGCGTCCGATCGATAAAGCGGCTCCACTGCTGTTGACGAAAATATACTGTAGAAAGTGGAAGTAAAATAAATGGTATAGGATCGCGACACTGCGCACCGACGCGGTGGCAATCGTACGAAGGAGGATTGAAGGTGGATGCAAGATGCACAGGATCATTGCCAGGAAGAACAGGCTCCGTTAGATTTATTCCTCGTCCCTATCGAGACACGATCGTTTATATTCCCCGGAATAGATATTCGCATCGGGTCCCATCTCGGGTCGTACTTCTCAAATGCGTGTTCGCCGTATGCCACGATTCCCGAATACGACGCGTACGAGAAGGTGGATGGGACGAGAACGTCTTGGGAATTGGATGTTAACACTCGTCCTCGACGTTCTGTGATTTGTCGAGTCGCTCGACTTTCAATTGCCTGCTGCATGGATGACTCATACGACGCGAACGAGTCTTCGGTTTACTAATACCTCAGATTTGTCGATTTTTACGTATTTTCGGATCACGACATTAATTTCATTTGTAAAACTTGATACTTCGTGTTAATTTAAAATAATTTTACGTTTCTAAATATCCGAGAAATATAAATGTCTTTACGTTATATATATTATTGTATACAAAAATCTATGTAGCAAATCGTTCGTTCTTTTGATGAATGAATATTGAATAAACTGTTGTTTCTTTTTTAATAAAGTAATCCAAATATTGGAAGCATGAAATTGAGAAGACTGAATTAAGATCAATGCTAAATTGCAAAGACGAATTAATATTTCAGATAATATTCTAACTCCCCTTATATTACAATGTTTTAAGCTTAAATTCAATTTTGGTTCAGACAGGTAGCCATCTCCTTCATGGCTATCGCCATACATCCTTTACCCTCGGCCTTTCATACGCTTCCACCAATACAAATATACGGAATGCAATTGCGGTTGGAACAACTTTATTTGAATTGAAATATCACGTAATTTTTTTTCTAAGTACATAAATGAGATTCCAAATTATGTAATAAATCAACTAAAACTGTCATCATTAGATTAGCTTCTCTTTTTAAATTTATAATTTGCGTAGTTTCATATTCGATCAATTGCTTAATGCAAATAATCATGAAGTTGATCTTATAAGTGATCACAAACTGGATGCATTTATAATGTGATAAAGGGACACGTGCATCAGTGAAAGGGCGGGAGGCCATATGAAAGGCTCCCGCGGGTGCGCATTATCATCCCGAAGCATTACCCCAGGTAAAGGTACCTTGTTCGTGGAGTGTCCTTCTTGTGTGTGCACACATCGCTCACTGTGCGACACTGTACACGTGTACATGAGCTGCATAACGCGCGATTTCCATGGGAATGCAACCAGCAGGGTTGAGTTTGCATCCGAAAGATAACCCTGGACGGAGTGCGGTCTTTGTGTGCGGTCGGTTTACATCAATCTACATATCGGTCATTGTATCAGAGTTCGAACATCTTTGCGAGAAACTGTCACTGTTGTTAATCTCTGTTGCTCTACTCCGATCGCCCTTTGATTCTGGTTGCAGCGCTCGGTTGGCGCAGTAATTGAAGTTAGAACACAGTCAGATATAAGTACATCAACCGCGATCCTATTGCTGATCTAAACATATCAATAATACTCTTTTACACATTGTTAAAAATCTACAATGTCATATTTAACTTAATTTGAGAGTCGCCACTACGCGCGCGTTCCTACACTATTAAATCTACAGTGTTAAATTTAACCTAATGTGAGTCACCCTACTGCTCCTAAATATATCATTATTTTTTTGTACTAAAAAACGATAATTAAATTTGACACTATATAGTTCAAATTTATACTGTATAGTGTCAAATATGACCACTGTTTCTCTTTCAATATAAAATAACAATATGATTGAGTAGGAACAATGGTAATTCACATTAAGTTAAATTTGACACTTTAGATAATAACAGTGTACTCAATATTTTATACCAAACAATGAAGTAAAACAATGAAGTAAAACAGTTCAAATTGGGTTAAATTTAATATATACATAGATTAAATTTAAACTGTTTAACTTCATTGTTTTAGTATAAAATAATGATAAGGTAACTGACCCAGTGACCGGATATGTATTTATATCCCGACACTTACACAAAATTTATCACTATTAATATTAGTTTCAAATGCTTTTTTTATTACTATATTATAATTTGATTGTATTTAAAGCTTACAATTAAATTATAATATATTAAGTTTTGAAAAACGTATTTGAGACTAATATTAATTTAAATAAATAAAGTGTTCTGTAAATATTCGAACATAGGTACATGTCTAGTTACTGGGATTGGACAGTACCTATACCCGAACAGTTACATAAAATTTTATTTATTTAAATTAATATTAGTCTCAAATATTTTTTACCTTAATTTACCATTTGAATTAGTTGTCTTTTATCATTAAACATCTATTTATATTAATATTTCCCATCGACATACTAATTTTTTAATTATGATCGGACGTTGGGACGCAATTACATCTGTCTGATACCGGTTGTCCGGCCATTGATACATTGACGCATTCTATTACTTATTTAAATATTTTAATTAATAATTGTTATAAACGAGTTCAAATAATTTTTTCTTACTTAAGGGAGTTTTAAGTCTTCAAATGAATATAAAGATTTATATTAAAATCCTTCTAACACATTATAAATTATATTATTTACGACAATCTACGCTTAAATGTCCAGCTACATTTATCTTATATTGAGTAGGAGTAGTAACTTAAATTAGATTAAATTTGACATTGTAGATTTAATAGTGCAAGTCAAGATATTCTTTTTTCACATGTATGTTATTGCATATATTTTAATCTTGTAATCAATTTTGTTTTTCGCTACTTCGTCTGTCTCATATGTGGCTCATTATTTTACTGCTATCTACTTTAATTCTATGAAGCTTCAATCTTTTGGAATTGAATATATTTATTTATTTTTTATGGAATACATATTATTAATATAAACATCTAGCACGTATAAATTCATAAAACCAGTGTTCAAACATTGGCATGACAAAATACTTAAATATCCAGGATATTTAATATTCGTAAGATATTTTACGCGCTTTATTCTATTGCGCATTAAAAAACAATTCGCAGCAACGTATGTACCGTCATTCTTCCCGTACGTTATTGCCGACACGGCATTTTTTTTACACAGCACACGGACGATGGTCAGAGATAAATACTCAGGATCGAAATTGAATCGTGCACACGTCGTTTTGTACGTGAAATAGTTTTGCAAGCGCAAATGGTAATTGGTGTTTATTTGACGTTCGGTTTTCGTGAGCCCGAAGCGACGCGTGATGCGACGGCGCGTGAACTTATGAACGTTTTGGTTCAGTTCATGGCACTGTGTAACGATATTGTGCAGTAGACGAGCTGTCACGGGACCGAGCTCGCAGCCCTAAAATACTGACAATACGAAACTTTGTTGCCATCGCGGCGCGGCGCTGGGACGCGCTTAAACGCCGATGCTGCTCATTATGTTTACGAAGTGGAATTGACACTTGCGGAAGTAGACGCCATTCTGTGTCATAAACTCTCATATTTTATTTGAATAAAAAAATCTGTTACTTAAAAATATACACTTAGAATTGTAAAAATTCACTGTAAAAAGTATTTGTTTCCGAAATTTAAAATTAATATTTTCTCTGTTATTTTATCATTCACTTTTATTTCTATTTTTATTTCTTACTTTTAGAGTTCAATTTGTACAGTCATGGATTAAAAGCTGCAACACTTTTTTTCGATGAGTTTCAGAATACAGCCTACTCATCGAGCGATTCTTATTTGTCCATCCATGAATAAGAATCAATTATTCGGTGAGCCAATTGCGTTCCGAAAAAATTCATCGAAAAAAAAGTAAGTTGTGCAAAACCTTTTTGTCTCTGACCGTACATTCTCTTTTTGGAATGTTGTACGAAGACTAAACATGTTTAATGGAAGGCGAATCTCTAGAGCTATACGTATTTATTCCTATGTAAGGAAATATTTTTTTTCTGAAGAATACGAACATTTGTCAAGAGTCGACTTAAGCCTGAACGCCATGGTGCCACACGTTCAAATGGCTGCTATCAAGCAACGGTGTTGATACCACAATTACCGGGATGGCCATAAACTCGAGATAAATGGCATTTAAGACTTCATTTTTCCTGGAGAAAGTTAAACGAGAAATGTGCCCGAGAGAAAACCGTGAAGAAACAAAATAGTAATAAACGAGAAAAGTGGATGAAAGAAAAGATGGATGTAATATTCGAGAGGGATATGTCGGTAAATAATTGAGAGAAAAGGTCTTTCTATCCCCATTCTTAATGTCAGTTAAACATTTCTATGACACGTTACCTCTCAAATGTCATGACATTTATCATTAAAATTAAGAGGTCACGTATCTATAATTTATTAAGAGAAGAAAAATAACATTTTAATAATAAGATAAATAATAATTTTCTTATTCAAATTTGTCTCAAATATGTGTATTATATTATATGTGTATAAAAATGTTCCTTCAAATAATTAATTATTATCACCGACTAAAGCTAATTTAAGTTTAGAAGTGCTTAAATTAGAAGATTATTATTATAATATTTATTAATAAAATAAAATTGATAAAATTAATAAAATACGATGATGATCTTTAAATAAAATGCTGAATATATAATTTTATGTCATTTTATTATCGATATTATTATAACCGAGCCTGAAATAAGCATGCTCAATATACGCAATATCATTTCTATTTTCGTAATAGTGAAATACCAAAATACTCTTGGATGTCTTCGTTTAATTAACATCTACAAGCAGAATTCTCAAAATTATAAACCCCTTCGAGACCACCGTGATACATGTCACCTTTAATATCGAGACGGGGATATATTCGAGGATATATTCGTAAGGGAGAGTAGCGAGCGACGGGTGTGTGGCGCAAGATGGATACCGGACCGACATCTCACAGTGAAACTTTTAGAATCTCCGGAGAACGAGGACGGGTATACGTTGGTACATTTCGCATTCCCTATTCCCGCGGGCTCTCACTCGCTCTTTCTTTCTTCTTTATCCGCCATTTCTCGTCCTTCTTCATCATCATCTTCGTCTTCTTCTTCTTCTTCTTTTCGTTTCCTTTTTCTCGTTGTCGGTCGTATCCGGTTAGAAAGGAAGAAGTGCGATCTAAGATGCGCTATAGCTGGCTTACAGCAAGCGATGCCGGTGCTGTCGCTGCTGCTATCGACTGGCTGGTTGATGGTACCGATGTTGCTGATGCGCCTCCGCATATCGTGAAAAGAAAGAGAAAGAGAGAGAAAAAGGGAGAAGAAAGAAAAAGGGAGAAGAAAGAAAAAGACAAAAAGAATAAAGATAAAGAGAAAAAATAAAGTTCGTGGTAGTAGTATGCTGATACTTCCAGCTTCGGCATCACAGGTGCAGTGTATAGGCCATGTGCTCTCTATCTTCATCTCTTTCGACTTTTTTTCTTTCTACCTTTTTCTTCATGTCTCGTCACGAAGCGCGAGCTTGCGTTTACCTTCGGCGCGTTCACCGAACTTCCTGCCTAAATAAAATGCAGCTTGAGCTACGTTGCCTGGTGAATGTTTAGATACATTTTATCTAATCGAATAGAGATGATTTTTTTTAATTTCAAACAAATTTGATATGGCTTTTTCTTAGCAAATTATATTATATATATTTTTTTTATAATTCATACATTCTCCAATTTCAGTACATCAAAAAATAAACTTTACATTATAAAATCGAATAATAAATAAATTGAAACCTATCAATCATTCTATCATTGCATCAATATATCTATCGTTACATCAATATTGGAATAAATAACTGTTTAAATAAATTTCTGTTAACTTCTCTAACATATATAAACGAATCTCTGAAACGAAAGTATGTGGATGCCGGAAACATCCCACAACAAATTTGTCTATGTCAATGCGCGAAATGAAGAGTTTATACAACGTATCTGATTTGGGTTCGATTTTTTTCGGTATTCTGTATCCTTTCATTTGCCAAATAGTATGATTTTATTTTCTCATCAAGTATGAACCGATAATTAGGTGTGTAATTTGTTAACTCTTCGGAAAGTTAATGGTGCAGTAGACACCGCCAAAGGGCGTTCTTCCGCGTCTTTGTCTCGTTCCGTCGACTCCGAATTATTCACCTCGCAGAATCACTGTCGGGCATCAACAGTCGCAAATTAATTCAACTCTCGCGACTCGCGAGAGCGTGTAGAAATATCGTCCGTAGAATTCTCATCACGAAGATAAGGCTCAGTCAACAGGGTTGAATGATAAAGTAAGAAACTATAATGCTCGGAATATATATATGTCGCATTAAACCGAGCAGATGAAGAAGAAACAAAAACATATCTCTACAAATCCAATTAATTTATAAAAAACAATTATTAAAACGCAAATCACTAAGAGAAATATGTATTCATTTTATTTTTCAATATCTATTGTATATACTTTTATATGTATACATCACCACAAATAATATAAGTTTCATATTTCTAGTGTAAATAAAAATTCCATGTTTATTCTGAAATTGATACAAGTATTTTTCACTTACATGTTAAACACGATAAAAGTTTTGAAGTTTTGCAGCGTCCAACAGAGAGATCTACATAGAGAGTATGTTATATTGCGGGCGGACACTCGACGCGTGTGTTAGAGAGCCTATTTGCAACCCTTAGCATTGTGTACAGTTGGCAAGTTGCCACTAGAAATTCCTGCGGAAGCGGTTCGCCATTTAGTCGAAGCGACGACTGGATGAACCAAATTAAACGAGAGAAGTATTAGATGAGAGTTTGTTATTATCACGCGCTGCCGACCCAGTAATCTTACCAAGTGCTCGTTAATGATGATTTTAGTATTGACACTTTGCACGAACAAAAATCAATCATTACGGAAATGTGAACGCCAATCGGAGGAAGGTAATGAAATTCTGGTAAATCTGTCTGATTTTCTGGCTGGCGTCCTTCCTTCGTGTTTGCATTTTCTCGCTGGAAATTATTAACGAACACGACAGACCTACATCCGAGATAGCGGATACTGGAGCCAGCTTAATAAATTTTAAATAGCATAGCATTGTCCGATGATAACAAAATTCGCGCCGAATTTATGACACGCTGATCTGCTGAATTATATCAGGGAACGCCCGGGACGCGATGACAAAATTATTACGTATGGCCCGCGACTTCGTTTTCATTAAATTGGATTACATTTTATTGCGTACAACGAATGCAAAATTACATGTCCGTTCGTGCGAATGTGTTAATTACATTGCATCGCGAACAATGGATTCTCGTAATAGACGAACTGATTATATGACGCACATTTATAAATGTTATTTAACCAGCGTAATTATTTGTTATATTAATGTACCAAATAGATCCTGCAACCATAAGTAACCTGTTAAAGATGGAATATTACGTCGTATTAAATTAATAATAACTAGAACGCTTCGTGCTTCGACGCTAAAAGAATTCACCTGCGCTGCATCGCAATCTATAATATAATATAATATAATATACGTTACTCTCGCTAGAACGAGGTCGGGTTTTTTTACGCGTTCATTCACGGGATATTTTTCCCGCGGTCATGATGGTTCGTAATATTTCCGGAAATTCGGAAAATTTCGGCAACTTTCGCATAAAAGAGAGAGATCCCTGGAATGGGAACCTTTGACCACGGCAACCCCCAAAGAAATTTTCTAAAAATCGACGAGAGAACGAAAAGCAAAAGAGAAAGAGAGAGAGAGAGAGAGAGAGAGAGTGGCCTATGAGATGGGCCACGATTTAGAGGCAAATACGTCAAGGTTGAGTAGCTAGCGGATAAGAGAGCATGACTAAGGCACAAGATTCACAAAGCATGGAGAATTTCTTTGGCGCTCATGTTGCGGCTGCTGTCCAGCTACTAACCGTCCTTCTCTACTTGCCCGCGCTATCATACGCTCTTTCTACCTCCAGTCTAACCTTCCTACCCTCTGGCATCGTCCATCTTTCTCAACGCATTTTATTAAATAAATACTTGAGCCTTTTGCGCTGCAGGCACGTGCGCGTGGGCTCCCGCTAATAGAAAAGCGGCTCTTTTACTCTGCACCGTCGCAAAGGGAAAACATAATGAGCTGTTGCGCTTTGTGGAACTTTTTCCGTCTACCCTTGTGCCCATCGCGAGAGGAGAACAAGGAGAAAGGAACGCGGTTTGGACTCTCGTCCAATCCCCGGCGCGCGGCGATATCGGCGCCTTGAGCGTCGTCGCCATTGCATTTTAATCGTTTCTATAATTTTTTGCGCTTCACCACACAGTCGCAATCTCGGTTTTGTTTAAAAATCGAAGCGATTTTTTTTTTAGGGGAAATATATATATTTCAAGGCATTTGGATTTCTGAAAACCAAAAAGAGTTTCTCCGGGAAGGTTAGGTTTCCATTCTTGAGAACTATTCACAATATTTCTAATTATAATTTTTGATGATTTTTGATAAATTTTCTGCTAATAACAAATTAAGAAATAACTACAAAATAATAAAAGCATATTCATATATTGTATATTCTGCAGATAATAAAATGATAAAATTAAGAATTTAGAACTTAGTTACCACTAATAGAATCATTAATTTTGGCACAGAAAACTGTGCATAAAATAATAAAAGAATTTATCTATATTCTGCAGATTAATAATCTAAAAATAATAAAATTAGGAATTTAGAACTAGTTATCACAAATAGAGTCACTATTAATTTTGAAATCGTGGAAAACTGCACATGTCACTACCAATCCCGCAGATTAACTTATCGTCTGAAATCTTTTTTATCGAATTTATTGACATTGTCGATATGAAACACGTTTTCCCCACAATGCGAAATACTGATACGTCTTCTCCACTCACAAACAGGAATTGCGTTAATTGAATTGTACATCGGCCGTCACGCGCCACTAAAAGCGCGCCTGGCGAACATTTACAAACAATGTTGAACTAAACGCGTTGCATATATCGAGCATGATACACAACAACGGGGCAGGTGCGGCAGTTTGTATTTTAGTATCACGAATATTAAGCATTTATTGGCCTGTCTACAAATAGCTAACAATACGATAATCGACGATACGTTCATTTATCGTGATATCGTGATGCTTGTTTATGCTTGTAAACGAGCCGAAATGACAAACAAGGGTGGTTCGCCATTTAATTCAGCTAATCCACCGATATAAATCCTACTAACCTCTTGATTTTGATCAAAGTATTGAATAACTTTTACCAATTTTTTTTTTATTTCTTAATAATTTGTATGACATCTTTTTTACATATTTCATTATATTTAATTGAGAGACAAATTTGCTTTGGTTGTTTACACAAAAAGCAAAAGTATAATAAATTTATTATCCACGAAAACCTAATCTTCAGGAAATCGATTTTGTTTTCAACTAATTTGAAAAATCTTAAAATAACGTAACGTCTCTATAATGTATTTATATATGTGGAATTCTAATATTATTAACTTATTTTATCTAAATTTAATTTTAATTAAACATAACATTAAATCACACTAATTTATTCATTTCCTAAGATATTAAGATGATTAAATATAAAAATAGAATGAGACTAATAATCTTTACAGAAATAGAACTTGCAGCTATACAGTACAGCTTAACCCTTTGTACTACGATTTAAGTCTCGACGACGCGTGTCACAATCAATAACAAGATCGATCACGCGTCGAGCCATTCAGCTGTTTGATTATACGCTCGAACTTGTGCCAATCGCATACGCTTTATGATACGTATATATATGTGTGAGGTACAACTGATTTAATTTTGTAAGATGCTTGGAAACAATAGAAAAGGATCAGTGACAGTTGAACCACGAATCTGATCCATATTTATTATGTTTGTGCCAAAAAACGTACTATGACTCTCATTCATGCTTCTTATGTTTGAATTTAGAATTTCTTATCACGAGTCTTATACGATATTGTAAATGGATTAAGAATAACTTTGAAAAGATAATTCTTCAGATTCTTCAGAAATCAAACAAATAAAGCGTAATCTATCTTGTGTCAATAAAAAAAGTTCTCTCCAAGCGTAAACTATGAAAGAAGTCTATTTCTGTTGTTACTTTATTTCTTTTAATTGCTTTTTATGAAATGTAATTACTTTTTTTTAATGGAATTAATTAATAAAAGCTTCAAAACTTATTTGAAAAAAGATCGCCCAGAAATTTTAGCGCGATTGCATTTCTCATTGCTAAGTTCTTGCATTTCGCATTTTGTAACGAAGAAAGAATGCTGTCAACGTGCAACGGAACGTCACAGTATAAGACGCAGAAAATATTTGCGTCTACTGAGTACACCTGCGACTAGACAAGTTAGTGTTTCCTCAACTATTCTCCACCGTCGAAGTAGAAACTCAAATCGAGAATAAAGAGCAGTCACAAACGAGGAGGGACAACGGGGAGGAAAAACATCCCAGTAAAGACGGCACAGGCGAATCCGGAAGAGGTAAGGGAGGGAAAAGGGAGGAAAACTTAGAATGACACCGTGCAGAAAGGAGGATAGTGATTGAATGCACGACCCCAGGGGTAAGAATCGTTTCTCGAAACTGTCGTACGTAGAGCGAACTGTGGAGGCTTTGTCCGCGCAACGGCAAACGATCTGTTCCTTCCCTTTTTCTCTCTTATCCTCTCTCTCTTTCATCTTTTCTACGCGAGCTGGTAATAGCGAATCGGATGGTATCATGACCACATCCGGTTCGGAGAAGGGGAACGAATATACCATTCCGGGGAATTTGTCCGTTTCATTTACCGCGAGATATTTTCAGGTCCGGCCGTACGAACAGAAAGGCGGCCGGAAGTTATATCGCGTTTATATTGCGAGATGAACTTCGACGATGCTCTTCGTGCGCGACTGAGAGGTCCCATTGACAAAGCTTCTTCCTCTAGCTTTTCCACTGACCAACGAGTTTGGCAGCGCGGGAAAAGCGTTTTCAGGCTGAATTTCCAGGCGGAGAACTCTCTCCGCGCGCATACCCGTTATCCGCGGAATCTAAGTTCCTTCTCCGTCATTCTCATCCCGATTCCATTTCTGTACGTCTATTGTCGTAGTTCTCATTGTGCATCGTATGAACGAATCCATGGGATGAAGGTCTCTAACGAATTGTCCGACCGGAAGCTGCTCTGGGTTTGGTCAGCAAACCGACCTGCAGCTAAATCTAAATAGACGTCTATGTCAAAAAATTAAGAGCGTTTTTTATATTCTGAAAAATTTCTTCCCTATAGTTACATCTGCCCCTAGGAATTATTTTTATTGTATTTATGCATAATATTAAAAATTTTAACATATTTCGAACCATCACATCACTTGTTTTACATTTACTGTATATTTGTAATCAACGATTAAGTTTGCACACGGTTCGTTTGTTATTGTACAAATATAGGTAGCGAATGTATATCTTTCTAAACATACAACTGGCAAATGAATTGAGTTAATATAATGATAAAGTAAATTGGATCAGAATTTATCCCTGCGTATTCCGACATTAAAGATAGATTTTCATTGTAACAAAAATAATCTAGCAAACGATAATTAAACTCTATTAAAAAAATACAATCGATTTTGAAATAATATTCATTTTTAAACAGTATTTTCCGTGTTCAATTACGTAATTTATTTATTCACTAACTAAATAAGATCCGCGGCATGTTCGGGAGTTCATAATAAATCGGTAGGAAAATAATGTCGATTTTCCATATTATAAAAAGATAGTTTCCTTTTCCAATACATTATACAATTTGCGATTATATCATTCGATAAAGCAAAATTTCAGCTATAAGAATCTATATCTTTTTTATTGCGATATAATGATTTTTAATGGAGTTATGAGCATCAAAGTCAAAATGCTCCTTTTACTTAATCCGCGAGTAACTCGGAAAAAATCGTAGGAACATAATTAAAAAATGAATTTTGTAGGGAAAACTTCAAACTTTCACGTTAAATATATTTAAAAATTTTCTCCATTTTTTTTTTAGGCATGTGTGTCTACAAAATAAGAAGAAAATTTTTCATTTTTTTTTAGCTGGTAGTTTTCTATATGTAAAAATTACCAAATTCACATAAACTCAAAAAATATAGTAACCATTCAAAAGTAGAGATTTCAGGCTTTAAAACTTTTTTTTTTAAATAAAAAACTTTTTTTTTAATTTAAATTTTGATCATTTTTTAATGAAGTTACAGCTGCTCTTAATAATAATACAGAAAACTGATTATTTTCTTACCGATCTAATAGATTCAATATTGTCGATCGTATTACCACGCATGGTGTATATACTTGATGCTCAGTCACTTACTAGTAGCAGCGTCGCGTCGTCCTCATTTTTGTCATTATCGTCGTCGTCGCCATTGTATTCCACGAATACGGAGCAGCTTTAGAAAGTTTCCAAGGCAGGAATATTAGTTTTTACCCTGAGATCCGTAGTTTGCCGGTGAGATGGTAAGGATTGAAAAAGCTGGACGAGGGCGAAAATTGAAACGTCGTATATCGGCTTTACCGTGGCTCTTCCGTTCGAAGGATCCCTCCTCAGCTCAAAGTAGCTACATAGTGTACTTCGCGTAGCGTTTCGCCTCTCGTTTCGACGAGATAAAGAAAAAAAAGAAAGGAAAAAGAAGAGGGAAAGATGAGGGAAGAACGAAAATTTTGTCCTCCAGAGTAATTTTGGTCCTATCTCGCGCTACCACTCTTGCCGTCGTTATGTATTACTATCCTTTATGCGTGGGATTGGCTAATTTCGCCACTACCACCCTTTGTCCTCGTTAAAGATAAGCTCCGTTTGTCTGCAAGCTTTTTTTAGAACATTAAAAAACTAATTGAAGATCATGTTTGAATGGAAATTTGTCGATAAATAAATTAATGAAAACAAAAATAATTATTTATCGATTAAACCAAAAGCCAGACATGTTTAAATAATGCAAACAATGGAACAAATAGAATTTTCAATTTTATAAGTGATTGATTTTTTTATTTTCGTATTTAAAAATTGAGATATTCGTGTTTCGATCGTGTTTTGCGGAAATATTTATCACTCACACGAAAATAGATACTAATTATCTAAAATACAATATTTAACCAATATCTAAAATGTTCTAGAAAGCTGCCCTGTTTAGCGCCTCTATAAAAGTCTTTAAACATACATTGTATGTATGTATGTTGATGGATATAATGATATAAGTAAATAGCAGAGACACTCCGGGGAACTACCATGCGCACTTTGCAGAGCAAAATCGAGATGCTTGAGAAAGCTTTTGGAGAAACGTAAGCTTTAATAGGACCTCTCTCCCGAGCAGCAAAGTTCCGAGATATTTGCGTGACGCGATTAATTAGCGACAAAACCAATCTAAGTGCCTCCTTTGTGTGGAATGACGATTCTGAGAAAGGTGAGTAAGCTAGAACGAGATTACCACGTGCAGGACGTTTGAAATAAGCAGGATACATGATGCACGTGGGAAAACGACGGACGTTTAAACAACCCATACCGCTGTCAGATGAAAGAGACGACTGGGTGAATGAGCTAAAGTGAACGAGCTAAAGTTAAAGTATGTATACGTATGTATACGTATGCCGTCAGTTATCTTGAAAGTCTTCGTATTCCACGAGGGTGTTTTCGGTGGAGAGAGGACGTTGCCTCTCGGCAGGATAATGGAATAACCATACCGCGCGTCCTGATGCGAGACTGTAACGTGGTGTTAAGGTTTCGTCAGAGTGCCGACAAAGAAAGCGAAACGGAGAAAGAGAGAGAGAGAGAGAGAGAGAGAGAGAGAGAGAGAGAGGGAGAGCAAAGGATTGTTGGAGTGACGAGCTGGAGCGACGGGGATGGTAGCGTACATGGTGACAAACAAAGTTTAGGTCGAATCCCACTCGGAACCAAACTGTGTTCACTGAGTATACATATACCTAGTCGAGTTAACCCATTATGTCAGTTTTATACAACGTCATTCTCTTGTGCATTTCTCGCACTTTCTTGAGCACGCCAAGCTCATTCTCTCAATTTTATCCTCTCTTTCTCCTTCACTTTTATTCTTCCTCTTTCGAATGAGCAACACTGATAGTGCTTGCGAAAACAGCATTGTATCGCTCTGCGACAGTCCTTGTGACGTGTACCGAGACGCTTTGTCTTATTACTTAGCTTAACTCGAGAAAGGACGAGAGGAAGACGGAGGAAGACGATACAAGCAGCTGTCGACCGGCGAATTCCCAGACAGCTTTAGAGACGCGATTTCGATACCCGTTAGTCGAAGTTTGCGCTGCTATTTCCGAAATATATGTTGTTTCGGTGCACTGACAATTCCGGCACGTAGCGAGAGTTAGAAAATTTCCGAATAATAATTTTATATAGAAAATTCTCTCGAGCGAATACACAGTTTTGTCTTTTCTGCTTTACAATGAGACAAATTGTTGTCTCGTTTCATATTATTTTTATCAAATATCTGTGCTCGAGTCAGACTCCAGTTTGACTCCACTACGGTAGTTGTGCTAACGTTGAGCCCGAGAGCGACAAAACCAAGAATACATCGCGCTTTAACGCGTAAAAAATCTAGGAAAAAAAATGCGAAATAAACGGGATAAATAAATTGCATAAAAAACAATGATAAAATAAGCTCGGTGCTGCACGCGCAATAAATAACGTTTTATTAGCATTGTTTACATATTCTTCGTGCCGAACGTGCTTTACATCGAAACTCAGTCGGGGTTGCACTGCGTAATCTGCCCGCTGCAATGACCGCACCAATACAATTCCACTGTTACGTTTTTCTACAATCGTAGTATATATTCGTGTCCGGAGACGTATGTTGAACGTTTGCAAAAGAAGGTACAAGAAAAAAAGTAACCGAGATAAAACGGGACGGACACGGCGACACTTGTCGAGCTGGTTCTCGACGGTTTCTGTCTGGTTTCCTCGCAAGTAGAGTGACTGCATAATTTATCGTTTCGAGAGATTTTACGAAGATCGGGGAAATGTTTGGCTCTCGAATTCCACAACCTTCGTATTTATTTATCGAATCCCAGTAATTGCTACTCGATGGTGGTTGCCTAACAGGTATTAACGAGTGACAAAATAATCCGTATGCTTATATCGAATTAAAACGCTATGAATTGATTACACGTTCTTGAATTATGTTCGTTATTTTCCTACATCAAATTAGTATCTCACATATTACAAATGCTTTTAATTTCATTTCAAGATATCATTTATTCTTTATCATTTTTATTTTTATTTCTTTATTTCCTCAATGAATAGATTTTTATTTGAGAATAATGTTATTTAATTTTATTGTAAAATTTCCTGTTTAAGCTTAAAGTTCATTTAAGCTTTAAGGTTTATTTAATTTTACAAAAGAGTGGTTTTAGTATATTCGTAATTATATATTCAATAATATTACGATTTGCACTGTGTGAGATAAGCTGATTTCTAGATAGATACAGTGTAAGTTCGGACGCAATCTACGAGTGAGTATAGCGAGAGTGGCTCGGGACTACCGAGACAGGGTCGACGTCACGTAGAAGTAGGTGCCGCCGGCGCGACGAGAGAACGACATCTACGAGGATTTTGGTATCCCAGATGAGAGAATCGTCCCGGTTACGAATGTTATCTCGAGCACGGATACGTGCCCATTGGATTACGGAAGTTCCGCAGCTAACCCGGACCTAAAACTCGCGCTCGTAGGCGAGCCGACATACAAGGCAGGTAGAGATTACCGTACCTGCGGAGAGCGAGCTTTCTCGGGGTCTCGTCTCGGGATTCCAGACGCGCGCAGTCCACCGTGCCTGTCTTAACAACCTCCCACAAACGCTTACTCTGGATCGTAATTCGAGGTACGCAGATCATCGCGTCCGGCTTCAAACCTGATCTCCCGACGAATCTCTCGAAGATTCAATACGCGCGTGCGACGAACGGTGAGAGCGCACCCGTGGGATCGATAGTTATGACAGATAGCTGACAACTCCTCGATAAGATTGTTGTTAGGCACGCTAGAGCCAACATGAGAATAGCCGTCGTCACTAACGGGGCGAGAGCTCGGCATACCGAGCGGCGTTTTGTAAACACCTTCATTGGTAAAATCGCAGATTGCTATGATCAATCTGAATCGAATGTCAAAGATATATCGCAGATACAAATTAGGAAAACCATCAACGTTTGTCGGATTTTTAAAATTATTATTACTAATGTACAATTACTTGAATTATTACTAAAGTTATTACTATTGAAAAGAAATGATATGCATTAAAAAACAACTTTGCTGAAGTGTCTAAAAATGTAGGTACAGATCTAAAAATAATTTTTTGTTGAACCATCAAAATAATTATGTAGGAAATTCAAGCATGATGAGCAATGCTGCGAAAAGTTTTAACATTCTAGCAACCAGTTTAAGCGTCCTCCATAATTATTTTAATAGTCCAATAAAATTATTTTCTGTATTTTGCTACATTTTTAGACACTTCAGCGCAAAACCATTTTTTTTGTGTGGAAATTGGAATGTACAAAGTTACAATTTTTAAAGTTAACAGTCTATTTTTGAATCGATATAATTGATATATTTTTTCCTCAAAAAAATTTTAAGCTGGTGATTTGTCATCGCTGCATGCAACGATAACAAATTGTAAGCTTGATAATAAATCATTTCTCATCTATCTGCGCTACATCGATTATCAACTGCAGTATGATGTCACGAGAAGTACAGAATAAGGTTCTACCATGTAAAACTTTGTATAGGCGATGAAAATAACAAAAAGGCGAATGGTTCATAAAGCGAAGCGACATATATAGGACGACAATAGGTAGTGAAGGGAGCGGAAGAGATGGTTCGAAGACCACGGAATCCGGCCGCAGTTTATACGTTTGTTTGGCTAGTAAGCCTCACGGGTAACTGGATAATATAAGCTCGGTGATGGCACACAGAAACGGTACGGCATGGCTTGACTTTGCGGGCGGTATTCTCGCGCAAATGTGTGCCTAAGTGTGTGTATACAGGTAGCAAGGGTTAGATGGGTGGCATAGAAAGGAAGAGGGTGAGTCAGAGGATACACCAATGTTTGAGTTCCGTCTCGGATGTCGCTTTGCCTCTGTCTTTCTGCCGTGCTCCCTTTCTCGCTCTCCATCTCTTGTACTATCTCCAACCTACCCTACTTGTTCACCCGGCCATCCGACAGATTCGACCTTTGACCTTGCTGGGAAAAGTTTAGTCCTGCGATGAATCCGCGACAGTTTCTCGAAAAGATAAATCGTTTTGAGCAAGTAGCCGAAAGACTACACGCTCGGTGTGGAATAAACAAATACTTCTTTTTCTTTTCACTTGGACTTTGCAGAAAAATCAAATATTGACATTTATTATTTCCAGCCTGTGATCTTTTAAATCTATTATAAACGTAATAAAAGAATTCCAAGCACTTAAGTTAATGTTAATTATACTTATATTACTCCTATTTAATTGCTTTATCTTTTCTAACTATTATTATCTATAAGTACGGAAGCACTATTATATGTACTCATATAACTTTTAAATTATTTCTACTATTTTTATTATAAAATTTTATCTTTCTAAAATTTTTTTATTTTTTTGCGAATCCGATGGCAACGAAATTATTATTTCAATGTAATTAAATAACGAGGTATTAATTCGGACACAAGCATATCGGAATCGATTTACGGTTATCAGTCTCGAATTTAAACCGACTATTCATTTGTAACAATATGTATCCGCAGTTTCGAGAAGAGCGTATCCTGCTACGAGGATTATTCCGACGGAGTCAGAAATGGACTACTCAGTAGAGACGTGTCGAGTTGAGAGACGGGATACTGACCCTCAACTCGCAACGCAGAATCACATTACCTCGTCAGTCCGCGACGCGTTAGTGCCGGAATTGTACGTACATTGTACATCAGACCATGCCACGCCGGCCGGACGACAATCCGTTTAGCCTAACTTTGTCGAATGCGAGCGTAAGCTCTTACGAAATTAATCAAGCGTTATCAGAAGTCCACTGACCCGGAAGGCAGCTTCGCCCGAACGAAGCGCGTCTGTCGGAAGTTTCCGCACTTCCGTGTAAATACTCGACTTCGGTACTTAAAACTATCGTTTTGATCTTCCTCTGTGTGTCCGTGTAAAATAGGTGACTGTTTGCGTTAGCTTTTACATCGCGCGCAAGAAGTAAAATAAGTATGCTTTCTTTCATATCAGTTTAATTAATGTCGGTCTTGACGCTGAGCCCCTATTAATATTTGCTTCCCTCGTAAATCTGCTTTAAATTCGCTCCGTGAAGAAAAGACGGGGAACGCTCATGCGGGAAAAGTAAAAAAAAAAGCATGCTCGTATTTCCGCTTACTTCCCTGCAATTCTTGGCTTCTTAATTGCTATTTTAGTCATATTATCTCGCTCCAATTTCACCGCTCATAATGTAAGAAAATTTTCAACGTATAATATTTAGTAATGCATTTTTTACTATTATCTAGTAACTTTTAAAGAAATATATTTGAAAAAAAAAATTTATATTAATGTTAATAAATTTTACAAATTTGCAGAAAAAAGTTTTTAATTTTCAAAAAGATTTCAAAATACGAATGCATAATATTCAATCCTCGAATATTTGTTATAATTTATAGAATTTTTCGGCGCATTTTTATCCATGCAATGCACCACAGGATCGACACTGTGATCGTACAGGACAAGCATTTAATATTTCCTTTACAAGCGGATGCGATTCCATTAGCAAAGTTTCACGCCGCAGCCAAGTGGGACCCAAATTGTTCGTTAACACCCGCTATTTTATTCATTCGATTAGTTTGGCCGAAGAGCGAGGGCAATATGTGACAGGGAAATATGTGAGAATATGGATGCGGGTTATGCTCGTGGCAGACGCGACCATAGAGGGATTGCCATTTCAGCTTTACACGGAAATTAATATCGAATCGACTCGATTTTCCGCGAAGAGCACAGAAAGTTCTAGTATTGACCATAGTGCAACCACAGCTTTCCGAGATTCTCTTGGAAAATATTTTGATTGTTATGACTGATACTGTATTCTCTGTTCGTATCTAATCAGCGTAGAGAATAATGTAGGGTAACTAATGTAGGGGTTATAAACACGAAGTAAACGCAAATTGTTACAGTATTAGAATGATGCTAATCTCTCATTTCTCGTATTGAGTAATAATTCGACATGCTTTACCTATGCTTTAGTGCCGCCCTGTAATACGTGATTGTGGAACGCTGTTTAAATATCGTTTCATATTTCCAATGATTTTGATAGTAGGAAAGAATGGGAGAATTGTGAATATATTGGGACTTATTAAAGGAAAAGTTAAATAAATAAAATCGATGCTTTATTTACCATTTATATAATTATCATTATTCGAAAGATATTCATTTTTTAACTACAGTATAATTAATATATGTATATATGTATATTAATGTTCATATATGTATATTATTAATATAAACTACAATTTTATTAATATAAATTACAACAAAAAATAAAGCTAATTAAATATATATCTCTCGTAGATAGTTCCAAACGACGAGGATTTTGTTTTTTTTGTTACAATT
>NW_017259253.1:236789-247911 GCF_001594045.1 Atta colombica
TTTATAATATTTTATATTTTATAATTTTTATCTATTTTATTTTATGTACATTTTTATTTATTCTCATTAGTGCGTATAAACATGTTTCACATTCGCGAAGAATATACAATTGGAAAATAAACGGTACGATAAAATTTTGTAAAAAAACATCGTATTCATTTCCCAGTTTTAACGCGCATATTATATAGCGAAGTTGCACGTGGTGATAGTCGCGGAAATGTGACGCGAGGATAGGGAATCCCAACCATGGGGTAGAACAGAATCAGAACATAAAATATTGCTAACCACCTCGCGGCTGAATTTAATTCTCCGAACTGAATTCGAGCAGAACGTCAAATGGAGGGATTTCCACGGGGAAGTGGCGGAAAGGGCGATCAGAAGGAGGACGGTGGAGGAGCATGGCAAAGGGTGGTTGGCACCGCCAACCTCGTCGAGATAAATCTTCCTGTCGATGGCTCACCGCGGCCTCGGATTAGAGTCTACATTTGCACCTATCCTTCCTACTCCCTTCGAACCCACGCCCTGTCCTCCGTTTCCAACTTTCCATCGGCTCTGACAGTAACTCCTGCTACTTCCAGTCCTCCCCCGCACAACCCCGTTGGCTCGCACTCCGTTCGGGAAAGGACCGTCTCATAAATTCGGCAGCACTCGTTATAATTCAACCCCCGTCAAGGGGAGGGGAGGGCACCATAGGGATGCTGACTTTGGGAACAAGACGGCGGATGGCGCGTTGACGGCTACGCCGAGATTTGCGTGGACTTTGTGGAATGGTAATTCGTCGATCTGAAGCGATAGCAAAAGGAATCATGGAATGAAAAACCGATTTGTACATTAATAACAACGTATTTCAATTTGAAAAAAAACAATCTGTTTTTATGTTCTGGTTCTATTTGCACATAATGATAACAATAACTACCGCAACAATAACATCGCATCACGAATGGTTGTAAGTTTAAGCGAATATTTACAATCTCTAATGGATATCTAATTGCCAATTATGAGTATTATTAATATTACACAAAAAGTTAATATTACACATATAAAACTTGTTTACGTCGCGTACGCACGAAAAAATTCGATGCCGTTAATTAGAAACACGGACTTTGGTGAACAACGTAGATAAACAAAGAATTTATTCTGCGGGCCCGACGAGGCATTTTTCACAGTTGCATGAGAAGCGTTATAAAGAAAACAAATGAGTCCGTTTATCCGGGAAAGTAGTGTACTTCTTAGAGCGGAAATTCTGAAGGCTCAGGCAGCTTGACCGATCTTCTTCCTTAACCGTTTTATTTGCGATACACAGACCAGAATGTTCCGGTCGATGTATCGAGTACATACATAGTGATCGATGCAACGCGTTATTTTCATTGATACCGAAACTCCACGGGTCGGCGCAGGTGCGAGCGACGCGAAGAGAAAACAGGATGTAGGAGGTTCTAGGTCATAGAAATCCCACGTGCATCGACCCGAGGAAAATGTCCTTCTATTCTCTGCCCTCAGTTTCGTCTCGCTAGTTACTGTCGTTGTCCACCTCTCTTAAGGGCTCCCATAGAAACTCGAGCAGAGAGCACGCCGTTACGTAAAACATGTTTCATCGAGAAAATGAGGAAAATTAGTGCTTTCTGAGATATAACTTGTGATGTAAACTATATAGCAAAAGTCTAAAATATATACAATGTGCACCGGAAAAACGATTTTGCTAAATTATTTAAAAATTTTTTAAGATATCTGAAAATAATTTTTTGTTGGATTAAAATAATTACGTAGGAATTTCAGGTATAAGCAATGCTGCAAAAAATTTTGATATTTTAATTTGAGCATCCTGCATAATTATTGATAGCCCAACAAAATTATTTTTATGTCTATATTTAAATATATCAAATAAAACTTAAGCAACAACTGTAAAAGCTAATTCTTTTTTCGTATATTTTTAGATGAATACTTAATATGGATATTTTGCGGAACGATTAATTATTAGCGGAGAAATATTAACGCACTTTACTTACATAAGTGTAATCAGAATTCTCCCGTGCCTTCGTAATTTGCGGAAGGCATTTACTTAAGACGCATTATGTATTCGCACGCCTTCGGGAAAGAGTTGTATTACGGTTGCGGCAGCCACGAAAGGGCGGTGGGGTGTTATTTTAATACCCAGCAAGATAGAATGCGCGCGATGCGCCATAATAAAATGCACGATGGAAACCGCGGAAGTTTCGAGGTAACGCGTACAAGGCGGACCAATTGAAATGCAGCGTATGCGGGAAGAAATATGATCCTTCCGAGAAATAATTCAGCGGGATAGCGAGACCGTCCGCAGTGTTACAACGGTGAGCCACGATGATCGAGAACTATGATTAAAGGTATAAATTCTAACAAGGGAAAATTAATAAAACGCGCTTGCGTGAAAAAGCGCCGACGTGCGTCACGCCATATCAAGTCCGCATCCTATTATTTGTGATAATGCAGACATTTGATCATCGTAAAAATACGCTGTGCGTAAAAGCTGGTTTATTCTGTTTCTTTAACATAGTAATGTCCATTGGCTGCATGTGCTCCACCTGTAAATTTTTTGTGGCTTGCTAACTCATAGATAAAAATATAAAATCATATTTTCTATTTTATGCAACGAAATAAACATTATGCGGTCGGAAAGATTTTACTTATTTCTAAAAATGGTTATCTCTGAAAATGATCCTTAAAAAATTAATAAGGGAAATATTAAAATTTCCTAATATTTATTTCCTTATATTTTTAACTTTCCAAATAATAAAAAATCCTGAGAAATTGGGCAAATGAAAGCGTAACGTAATTGTTGGAGCGTGATCAAATAATACTGTTAATCAGTGCAGTAATTGATTGCATAAAAACAAACGTTTCGACTCTTTTTAAAGTCATCATCAGCGTTAATATAATTCCTCAAAAATATGAGACATTATGCATCAACAGCCACTTAAGAATTAAAAAATTCTAAGTGAGGTGCATGAATTTCGTTGCAATCTTATACAATTCATTTCATTTGATGCTGAGAGACATAATTACAGGAACAATATTAATTATTTGTTCCAGTAATTACATCAATGAAATGAATTGCAATTAAGATCTTTCAATTCTTTAATGGCTGCTATTGATGCACGAGTGATATCTCATATTTTTGAAAAACTGTATTAACGCTGATGATGATGATGATTTTAAAAACAGTCGAAACATTCCTTTTTTTGAAAATACATGCAATAAATTAACAGTATTATTTGATCACATTCCAACAACTGTGTTACGCCCTCATTTGCCCGATTTCTCAGGATTTTTGATTCCTAAAAAGGTTGCGCATTGCTGCTTTAACAGAAAATCTTTTGTTTGAACAATTCTAGCTAAAAGTCTTTTTAATCACTCTTAGAATTCTCTTTTTTTTGGAAACGAACGTTGTGTCGCAATTCTTCTCCATTTCTGAACTTAATACCGAGTACGGAAGTTAATTGAAATATTAAGAATCTACGGGGAAGATACGGGGTGACTTATCTACGATTTTAACTGCCGCATCGTACACTTGCTGGTTTATAGCAGACTATAGCCGACATGCGGCTACAGCTTACGATATGTGACAGAACTGATGCTGTTCTACGATTTCGAGATGCATTACGTTACGGCTATACAAAGCCTGTACTGAAGTTTAATTATTATCACTATGTGTACGCATCTAACGTTCTTAACTTTATACGTGTGCACCATGACCGCGACCGTATACGATATTATTAGACATGCTCAGATAACGTTTACGATGGAGATTCTAGGCCGTATACGAATCCAGACGTATACGAGATATTCTTCGAGGACAAGTTAATTATTATCATCTCGCATGAAAGCGCGATATATGCCGTAAACAACAAAGCTACGATTAATATCTACTCCCGCGATAACTCATACATTCACCGCAAGAATCAATATTTCGCTCCTAAAGTAATATTTCGGAAATATATATATTGCGAGCTCGGCATGAATACAAATGCCTATTCTGATCGACATGTAGCATGAAAAATATTCTGCTGTTTTTCCATTCCACGTATTTTGGTGTACTGAAGAAAACGTGCGGCAGGAACGGGGTCGACCTGCGCACTGAGCGAGATTTTTATTTCCGCGTTCAAATGAATTTAAAATCGACGGTAAAACGATGGACGCGGTACGCGAAGTTAGCTGCCAGAGTTTTGTACACAATAAGTGTGCAAATATTTTGATTCCGAAATCGATACGCGAGAAATCATGAACGCGTAAATTTTTGTAGATTTCACTAAATAACTATGTATCTGTATCAAAATTCGCATCTTCCGTGTAAACTAACGATTCGCGGTGTATGTAATTTACATTATTCTCCTATGAGACATAACAAGTTCTTGCTGCAATCTTAATTTCTGTGATAAAAATTAATTAACCTGTAAGTATTTTAAAATAAATTTCGTGAAAAAAAATTTAATATTAATTCACCACGAAGTGCGTTATCTATTTTATTTCAATATGTATGTCTCAACACTCGCGGTGCGTTCCGGTACGGGTATCAAGTAGCGGCATATATTCGCGCATATAAAGTGAATGTCGAGGCAAGGTCGTTCGAAGATGCGCCTTTGCGGTCTCGGAGTAGAAATGCCAAGCCACAGGCCCGATGGGAAATGTCAACGACACCAAAGGCAAAAGTCAGCGAAGATATCTTGCTGTCTCCGCCCGGAGATGTTGCCTTTCGTTTATCAAATACTGTAGACAGACAGCCTACAGTGGGATTTCGCGAATGTCCGTGAGAAATATAACATGAGCCGAAAATTCATTATTTTGCCCATAACTAATTCGGAAAATTCGTCCTAAAAATGAAATATTCATTCAAAACATTTCGCATACAGGTTTTGTGTATTATAAAAATGAACTCAGTACACTGTAATAATTATTTATTTTTAATGTCAAGATTTCAGACTGAATTTCTATTGTATTTTTTTATTACATTACATACAATATTTTTTTCATTACCTTACAAAAAATTATAAATAGATAAAATTATGTCATGAATTCATGATGTAAAGAATTAAAACATACAGCTTTATCTATTTATAGTTTTATGTAATGAAAAATATTTAAAGAATTTAAAGTACACAAAAATACATATTAAAAATACGATAGAATTCTCTCTTGAATTAACGTTAAGCTTATTTAAAATGGATTTTATTTAATGCAGATAATGATAAGCTTAAAAAGCTAATATGCATTGCACAAAAAAATCAAGTCAAATTTAAGGTTTGCCGAAAATCCTTTTACGAGGTAAGTCAAGCTGAGGGTTTCCTCGAGCCAAGTTAGGGTTGAAGTCGAAATATCGAGTTTGGCGAGAAGACCGTACACGGATAAGGGATGGGAAAGGAGATAAAAAGCGAAAAAGGGGAGAAGGAGATCGACTATAATCCGTGAGATCGAGCCGGTAACGCGATCAAAGCGGTTCCCTTCCGGTTTCTAAACCGATTTCCTCGGACTCGTAGAAACGTGCCGTTCTTGGATCAATAGCCTTAGCTCTGTTTTTCTCCAGAGTGTGTTTTCTTCGTGAGTTTTTTTAAAGTTATTTTTATCTACAAATCTCGTCGCGCAAATAAAATTTTATTTCGCGCACCGTATTTATTAATAATGAAAAATATGTTGTATTTATTAATAATGAAAAATATATTAATAATGAAAAATGACATTGTATATATTTTTCTAATCAGAATTGATACACAAATAATTGAATAAAAACGATTCTTTTTAGTTTTGTGATTTTATAAATCAGGCTTCATATCTCACGTTTAATGATACACTTAGAGAATGATTTCTTCAATTCAGAGAAATGTTTCTTAACTGTACAGTTAAAGAAAAAAAATTTTTTTGAATTGAACGTCATTTCTTTGATTTGAGCATTATTTTCTATAATAAAATTAAATTATAAAATTTATTTGATTTCAAAAAATAATGTTCAAATCGAATTTTTTCTTTAATCGTATTGCAAAGAAACATTTTTTTCAATCAAAGAAACTTTTCTTTGGCTATAATACACTAAAAAATATATATGTGTATATACTGAATTTAAGAAATGAGAGATTAAGATTAAGATTTATTTAAATAGTGCTAATTAATTATTAAATATAAATGCATTTATTTCGTATAAAATCATCAATATTTAACTCTTATTTATTTTTATCCAATAAATATTTATTTACTGTAAGTAGATGTTTAGTTGACACTATTCAAATATTAATTAAAATTTAATTTTTTTTTTTCAGCATATAAAATTTTCAAATAAACTGACTGACTATTAAAAGTGATTAATTAGCAAAAAAGGTAGATTAGTCGTGTACTAGCCAGAATGATGATAACAAAAGCAAATAATGATAGATAGATAGCTGTGAGTATTAGTGCTTTCGTTCGTTATCTTTCGATCTGTCAACGTTATCGATGTCAAGTTATTTCGAAAATATCCAGAACGAAAGCGTCCGCCCGCATGTCGGGGATAAACGAGACAAGAACGAAAACTAATGCTCTTACTGTCTTGAATGTACGTACCTAATGCGATAATCTCGCGAAATAATTAAGTACATCGAGACAACTCTGAGAATACGTCAATTAAGCTTTGTGCGAAATTTTACGTTAAAAATAATTTTAACTGTAAATAATGGACTGTAATAGACACATAGCATTGAACATTGAAATATGTAGCAGATAGCCATCAAATACCATTATCGACATTCGCGAAAACAATAAAGTCATGTTTTATTGAAGAAAAATTGGAATTATTTGATCAAACTTTGATAGAAATTTTTCTTTGAAGAAATTTGATAGAAATATACAAAGATATATGTGCATTTTTATATAAATAATATTAATTATTCCTTCACTCTTCGTAGACAATCTGTAACTATTCCTGCGGCCGTGAGATTAAACTTTCAACAAATATTTTTTATCTGCGGATGAATTAATCCATCAAATATTTACTCAAAATTGCGGCATTCTGTACAACTAAACTATTAAAAATAACTTGCATGATGACAGATATTTTGTATTTCATATTTTAACATGACAGAATTTCTAAATTAAATATTCAAAATGTTTTTTATTTTCAGAATCACGAAAGAGCTCTTTCATATTCAAAAAATTGAGAGAAAAAATTGAGAATAGAGTTTCGTTTATTTAGACTAATTTAAAGAATTTAACGCTATAATATTTTAATAGTTAACAAAAATGAGTCTAAGTTGAAAAAATAGATGTATAAAAGTGATTTCCCGTTGTTTAAAATTGCTCGAGAAACTAAAATCTTTATCGGACCTTTGTTTATATCCACTCTATCTCGACCAGAAAAATAGGAGTAGTGGCTTATGGTCGTTGAGACTGTTGAACCAGCGCGGTACGAAAATACCGGGAGTCTCTCGAAGTGATTCTGGTAAGCAGCCAAAGTAAGGATGTAATGGAGCCAGAAAGTGAGGGAGAAAGAAAAGAAACGACGAGAGAAGAAGCGAGGCGTGTGGAAACTCTTCTACTGGGTGGCTTGGAAACGTTTTGCTGATAACTAGGCTAATGTGAGATTACTTGAAACAGCGATAGCATCCGTAGACACAATTAAAGATTCTTTTGATTTAACTTCACGTAAAAATCATGCATCGGATTTTAGATATTAAACTTTCGAATGAGATAATTCGTATTAATCATCCACTCGATAATTCACACTTTTCAATTAACTATATTTAATAATTTTATTTCGACACACACACACACACACACACACACACACACACACACACACACACACACACACACGCACGCACGCACGCACGAACGCGCGCGCGCGCGCACACACACACACGCACACGCACACACACTATGTTCAGAATAAAATATCTACAATCTGAGTCATAACAATCAGAGGAGAAAAAATACGATATTTTCTCTTTTAAAATCTTGCATTATTCCATACAAAAATTAATCTTTTTAATTTTTGTAAATATCTATATATTTATTGTATATAACATAATATCAGTAATCGGATAATTGATAAATACTGGTCGTTATAGGATTTTGCAAGCTACATAAGAAATATCACAAGCCGCGATATTATTTAGAGAGCATAGATTTGCAGCGTGACGAGATGCGTACAACACCCGCAAGATGTTACGCGGTATTAATGCCGTGTCGCGTGTCTCATCAACGTCGTGTAATCGGGGGTGAAACGCCAATGACGATGATTGATGTTAACGACATACATACAGCTAACTGTATTCAGCGAGACGCGGTAACGAGCGTTAATAATCGGCGCACCTGCTCTTTTAATTTACTTCGTCGGCCGTCGAGCGATAAATCGATGATTCTCGAATGATTAGCCCACAAATGCCTATCTGCGCATTAAGCGCAACGTTTCTGCTTTCGCCGTTTCGCGTGTCAAATTTATTAACGCGCTGACCGCATCGTGTCCCCGGTTGCGTAGAGGGCGCGAAGGCTGGCAAACGAAATAAAATATTTATTTTCGTTGCAAATTACCACCACTAATGGCTGCCGCGAGCGCAAATTACCGACATTACGTACTCCGCGGAATCTCTCACGCGTGCTTCATTACGATGCGCGGCCATGCACCATGTCGGCTTTAATTAGCCGTAGGTAACCCGTAATCCGTTACTTCAATTACTTTTCTCGCAATTCGGTTCGATATCCCGAATTTTCGAAGCAGAATTTACAGAAATGAAACACTCGAGTTGCAAATTTGCAAATTTGCGAAATTCGCGTAACTACAAAAAAAAATGAGATTTTTCTCGAGCAATTTTTTCATTCCCTTGAAGAGAATTTCACGGAAACCTAATTTGTCCTCCAATTTGGCACGAATTTGCGGAAACACGTTTTGGAAATAATGATGGATCAAGTGAGAGAAGGTTATGATTTCTGAGTAACTCTCTATATAGGAGGCGAGAGGACCCTCGATGTTTGATCTTTTGATTGAATTGCGCGGCCAATAACTGACCTCTCTTAAGGGGTTTCGCACGACTCTCGGGAAATATCGAACCTTTAATGTCTTGATTCGAGAACGTTGTGCTCTCTTTTTCTGTCCAATCTCTCTGTCTTCGATACAGTCTCTCTGTCTTCTCGCATTGGTGCTTGAAACTTCCAACTTCCTCATCCATCGACGCTGATGAAACGCACAATGTTTGTGGAAATTGTTGAAATCATTCGTTTTCATTTAACATTATATAAGTAAAAAATAGCAAAAATGTGTATACACACACACACACACACACACACACACACACATCATATATATAATTTTATGTACATATATTTTATATATATATATATATATATAATTATTTTTGTACATATCATATAATGAAATGATGGAAAATCTAAATAATCATCTATCAAATAGCAAAAATACGCTGAAAAGAGAAAAGCGACGCAATCACATAATGTAGCGCATAATAACGACGCTTGGAACGAGATGCGCGCCACTTCAGCAAATCGCTTTTGCTTGACACGAGGCGAGAAATGACTCATTGTGCTGCGCCATGGTTGGCCGATTCAATTTTACTCCAATGAACCGCGTGGCGCGGTAAAATCGAAAAGAGTCGGCAGAAAGGTTAATAGGAAGGGTTTGCAATTTCCGCGACGTTCTAGTCACGTCATCATATAGTCAAAGGCGCCTGCGATATAGCGCGCACCATACACTTCCAACATTTTTCATGGAAATTGCCAAGGAATAGCGGAAGAAAAGAATGGGGAAAGCAATACGCCCAAGAATAGGCGAGAAGAAAGAGAAGGAGAGCATGCAAACGTAAAAAGATGACGTGTTGGGGTGCAGCGAGTCTATTAATGGCCATCCGGGTTGAACTATGTTTGGTTTGTGGGCTTGGCGCGACCATCTGGGAGGATTATCAACGATGTAGAAGTCAAACCGTCCAATTAACCCCCCTCCCTTCCTACTTACTAAAAGACTGCAAGGGTGCGGTGATCGACTAACTATCCGATAAAGCCTTCTTGACATGGATACGTTGCAAAAAAAATAATTATCTATAACGTTTGTTTTGGCGGATTATTCAATCTGCATGTACATTGCGCTCTCGCAAATGTAGCTACGTGAATCTTCATCCTATCTAGAGGAATAGCTCGCATAGAGATGTCTTGATTTGACGTAGCAGCAGCAAATCCTCTGTCATGTCAGGCTGTTCCGTCGTGTCCATACGCGCTATTGTGCGTGTAACTGCGTATGTTACATCTATGTTCGAGGATTGAAATACAGAGAGAATTGTTTCATGGAGAATGTATGAATTTGGAAAAGAAGTTTAAAAAAAAGATCAGCTGCCTTCCAGAACTGAGCAATTTATAATAAATTATTCGTCATTTAGGAAATGTTTAAATATAGAAATATGAACATCAGTTTAATTTATCAAACAAAAACAAAGGAGATATTTTTTAATAAATTAAATTCGATTACAACAAAGCTTATTAAAAAATAAATAATTATTATATAAATTATAAATTCTCGTTTCTCTTAATTATAACAAAAATTTCATTTTGCCTTTCATATGCGTACGTATTCATTTTGTCAGTCATTATCGTAAAGTCAAATTTGCTTGCATTTACTCTTAGGTCGAAGAAGTTTGCAAGAGATCGACATTTCAAGTCGAGTAGGCTATCGAACTTAGATTCATCGACAAATACATCTACCTATATCTTGCCTTTTCAAAGAAGAATTTCAGTCAATTGCATTCGAACAATCGACGTCCGTGTATTTTTACTTTTACGAATAGAAGAGGAAACGATTTTTCGTTTGATTAATTCATTACTTCTATTTTTAACTAAAAATTTTTAACAAATAATTAGGTCAGAGGAAATTGTTTCTTTCGATCTCGTAATTAGAAAATTAAAACTACACTAATACTACAATATTAGCAAGAATTGGAATAAACAAGTAGTAGTAAACTGTTTTTAATTAAAGTCATTTTTAATATATTATAAGAGCTTCCTTTTTCAGAAGCAAATAAAAATTTATGCCAGACAAGTTTAAGATTAAGTTTAATATTTATTTTCCAATCGCATTTTCTCTCAATATATATTTAATAATAAATATAAATATATTTAATATTTA
>NW_017259253.1:248011-260213 GCF_001594045.1 Atta colombica
CAAATTAAAAATAATAAGTTATAAAATCACGATTACATGATTGAGTTCTATCTATTAAAACCGCAGGTTTGGCCTTTGATATTACTGCTTGTTGCGTCCCGTAACTGCGCGCAGTACAAGAGCTGTCATCGGCGTTCTAGAAACAACTTTGGTAACACGGGAAGCGGGATATTAGTGAACAATAGTAGCCATAATGCTTCCTGCCGGTTATAACGCCGAGTTATACCTGCCTGCAACTTGAGTCAAGCGCAAACCTAGGATTGGATGGCAGACAATTTAAGCTCGGCTTACGATTTAAACAACGGTTGCTGTACAAGCGGGCCTCCATCCAACACCCCCGGCTCCCACCCCGTTTAAACACTCTTACAACCACCCAAATGTGGTATGGATTAATTCATTCAACGTCCCTATCTGCATCCGGGAAGGAGCTTTTAGGCGCTTAAAGCGGGAAATAAATCTATCCCGCACGGCGAGTCTCACCGAGATCGCAGCAGCAAAGAATCTAAATTGCGGTTGCTGTTGTAATCCATCGTTGTCACCCGCGCGAAATAAATGATATCCGTAATTGTACGTACCGTACATTTTATTAAGCTGGCCATTGTTCGTCGCCGAAAGTAAACTGTCTAGTGGTGCGTATTTCCGCGTCGTATATTTTGTGCTGAATGTGGCTGTCCGACTTCCACTTCATGTTACGTAGAAACACGTCTTTCGAAATGGAGAAATAAAAGAATCAATGTCTGACTCATGTCTCGTGCTAAAGTAATAATGTTTTGCATAGATATCAATCCATTTATTCAATCCATTTAGTCGGTATAGTTTTAATTTTCTAATTACGAGATCGAAAGAAATAATTTCCTCTGACCTAATTATTTGTTAAAAATTTTTAGTTAATTTTGAAATTTTTAGAAGTAAAATACAAGTATAAGCGGTACGAAATTCTTGAAAAATTCTTGCTCCGCGTTACTGTAGCAGTAGTAATTTCGTAACTTATAATGCATTTTCTGCTCCGGACTGCGAAATAATGGTCGCCGTGCTAACTTAGCGTTACGTCAAAAGTTCCGGCGAACGTTTAACATACGTCCGACGCACTATTTATAGCCCATGAAATATTTCCGCGTTATAATTGTGCCTTGAAGCCTGAATTCATAATGCTCATTTTCTGGTGCTGTAGGTTATCCTCACCCTCTTTTTGGGTGCTCCGCGAGCACTTAAAAAGAAAGATATGTAAGGGGCATTAAATAAATTTACACTTTCAGTGTTCCCTCACGATGACGTAAAAAAAGCACATGGTCTGATTAGTCTCCTTTTTTCTTTTCTTTAAGTTGGATATCGTGAAATTCATTTACAATTTTTATGGTGGCCCTAATGAGAGACTTTGTCCAACATTAAATCATTTTCTTGGATTTTTACTTGGGAATGATATTTCTCTCACGAAAAATTATAAGGTTTTATAATACATTGCGGCATTAACATTATATGTATATAGAAGTCATAAATGTTACATATAAATTCTATCATTGAATTATTTGAGGAAGAACATATTCTACTGATCGTAACAAAAAGAACAAAATCCACAAAAACAATAGCGCGAAATGAGCGCATCTCTTGACAGGAAAAAATTGCTAAAATGCTAACAATCGAGAAGAGACCATTGCAGGCGCTCGGTCGAAAATCGCACGATCGGGAAATTGGAACAGCAGCGACCGCGTGCCACTTTTCCCGCACTGGTTTATCCCCAGCTTTTAATTTCAAGCTACGGAGCTCTTTATATCTGCGAAGAGCATAATTATCCATAAAAGGATGGAAGGTCGGCATTGAATATTTTAGCTCTTGCTTCTCGCAGCTTCATCCATCTCCCTCTTCTTCTTCCTCTCTCTCTCTCTCTCTCTCTCTCTCTCTCTCTCTCTCTCTCTCTCTCTCTCTCTCTTCTTTCTGCTTCATACTGACACTTCCATAAATGAAAATAAAAATGGATAAACGCAGAAAAATGGAAGGAAGCTTGAAAAGCAAAAATAGAAGGGATCCTTTTCTCGTCTTATAGCTCTAGGATTAGGTACGAAAGTTACGTCAGGAATTTTGCGGCCAGCTTTGCATAAGTTCTATCTCGTTTCATTTCATTCGCGTTGTTTCGTATTCTGTCTCCATGTTCTCATTTTGGACGTTGATATCCGATAAAATTGCAGAACTGTGTATTAACTTCTATATCGTAATTTGACAAGCTATTTCGCTGTTAAGCCATTAAAATATCTTATTATATACTGATTTATGAGATTTAATATTTTTTCTTAATTCTTTAGAATTAGAAAAGAATAAAAAGATTCAATTGAACCGAGCGTAAATCAATTGGCATCAATTGATGTTGTAACAAATAAAAGGCTCTCTGAAAAAAACGTCGCAACCATTATTTTTATGAAAAGTAATGTTTTAGAAAAATATTGCGCGTGTGTGTGTTGTGTGTGTGTGTGTGTGTGTGTGTGTGTGTGTGTGTGTGCTACACGTTTCCTAAAATTTAAATGTTGGATGTAACATTCTTTCAAAGAGCTCTTGAAATAATTTTGTCTCTAGTTTAAAAATGTCGAAATTATGAAATGTATTTACATTTAAAAAATAAAATTATTAGAATGTATATTAATGTTTAAAATATAAAATTTCTATTATCAATTTGTTAGAGTTAACAAATCTATTTTCTTACAATAAAATGAGAAAATATTAAAATATAATAAAGTTATTAACAATATTTAAATTTATTATACGAAGAACATATAATTTATAATTGAAATACATCCCGACTTCAATTTCGACTCACTTTCTGATACTGAAAATTAACGAACATTATTCAAAAAGATATCATCTATACATTCACATTAAAAAAAAAGAATTTAAGACTGAAGGACAAATCGCTTCTCATATTTATAATCATTTGAAATGTTCCTATGCAACGAACTAAATGTAATATTAATCATTTGATATCGATCAATTTTTTATCATTACTGAAGGAGGACCTATGTATTCCGAAACATTCAATTCTATATGTATGTTCTTCGTATAATAAATTGATGAAATATTGTTAATAACTTTATTTTGCTCAATTATAAACTGTTTCTTTATATATTTGCTTTGCAAAATACATTTTGGATATTAAAATATAAATTTGCGCAAGAGAATTTGAAAATATAAAGTATTCATCATTTTTGACAGTCAACGAACCTAATTTATCATTATACATAATACGATGAACGATCGTAATATCATGTACATGAGTAATCAAGGTGTGATATTGATTTTGTCATGTTGTAAAAGTCAGCAAATTTATTTTATCGTTATAGTTAATAAGAGATGGGAACGACGAAAGGCCGAGGAAAATGAATTGCATTGATATGCAAATGTCCTTCGAGCATAATCAATTTGACATTTTTTTTTTCTACTGTAATATTTTACATACGAATACAAGCATTAATATTTTTTTTTTCAAAAGTAATTTAATTTGCAATATAAAAGAGTTTAGACAGCTTTTCTCATGAAAAAAACATAACGTTTCACTACTTGCGAAATTCATAGCGAATTAATGAAATTATCACTTCGGGGAAAGATTTTACGAAAAGTGATCTTCGGCAAGTTCCATCTTTACAGGTCAAGCACGTCTGATATAAAGTATTTTACGTTGTTGGAGAAAAAAAAATCGGAAGATCTGTCTTTCGTGACGCGTTTCGCCTTCCCGAACACAATTCCGCGCAGCCGGTGTTCAAGAATGAGGTATAAACCGTTGATAAATGATCACGGCAGAAAGAACAGCCTCGTAATTGTAGTCTTATTAATGGCTCGCAACTGCACGGTGTAACGACCTGTAGCTATAACACGCATCTCGTTTGTATTTCGTAACCGTAATCTGCCAATTTACGGCGTGAAATCGCTTGTAGCACGAAAACGTGCATGAAGGTATTCAAATAGGGAGAGAATGAAAAACAAAGTATCTAGAATAAATTCTCAATTGCTTCGAGAAAACAGATTTCTTTCGATTAATTCAAAAAGTTAAATTTACTTGTAATTATCTAAAATTACAAATATTAAATAAATTTTTCTTTCAAAAGTCTAGAAGTCACATCAGTATAAATTAATTGTTATATGTTTAGTTTAATTATTAATACTTTTTAGAAAGAAATTGTTAAAAACAGAAATTTTTTTTCATTATATATATTTTGTTAATCCTGAATTATATTCTTTTAGAATGTCCAGAGGCCAAGGAGGGTGGTCTGACGAGCCTTGCACTTCTGGCAGTGCAAGTCGTCGCAGTGGAGCACGGCAGACGGCGGGATCTTCGAGATCGGCATCTTCTGCCTTGGAAGAACGAGCTTCCGGTATCACGCCGTGTAAAGGTGGCTTCAGATTAGGGGTCTATGGCTGGAGAAAAAAATGTCTTTATTCTCTCGTGTTAACTCTTATGGTCATCGTCATTCTCAATCTCGCCCTCACTGTCTGGCTTCTTAAGGTCATGGGATTTAGTTCCGTAAGTTCATCAATTAATGAAATATTATTATACAAATTGTTAATTAATGTTATAAGATCGTTAATTAAAATTATATATGTGTTTATAATTTCTTTAATAAAAATTTGAGAAGGCATAGAAATATGATAGCTAAATTTCGCCTATCTGTTAATTTTAGAATTTCATACGTCTTGTAACTCTAATTTTAAATGTATGAGAAATAATATACGCGTATTATGAAAACGTCGAAACGCACTGCGGTCCAGAATGATTCCTTCCAGTTAGTCTACACCAAGTTTGATCTAGATAAGGATGTGTAACTTTCGACAATCATTAAAGTCGACTTTCATCTTGCGGCTTGGAATTAGTTTTGCACGAGTTCCTGAGCCGAATAACAGGCCTCGAAGACGTCGGATCGTACTAGCGTGTGCGATCAGAGTAAGTCGCTTTGAGAGCGGCAGTGAGGAGAACACGAGGCGCAAACGTAGTTAATATAATTTGTTGTAATTGCCAGAACAGTTACATCGACGTCATTGTTATATTCGTCGTGGAAATTATCGTTTCTCACTTCATACTTCTTCTTCATCTGGACTTAATTTGGACGCGTTACAATTACCCGTCCCCGGGAATCGACCGGAGTTCATTAGTAAGTAAGCGGCGGCGTTCGAGCGTTCTCCTTCGCTTCTCGCAATCCCGGAGAAACGCGACCCGTACCAACTTCTTGATTGCGATAATGGCTGTAATATAAAGGTCGTTTCGATGTAAATGTCCGTGTCGCGCGCGAGGGCCAGGATACGACTTTTCTAAGTTAGCGAAACACATTTGGCGATCGAATGAGAAAACATGCTCATATATCGTATTAAATGTGTTAATTCTAATATTAATTGGTTGGAGGAAAAGTTCTACGGTATTTTGTTAGCTCAAATTATATATATAACATCTTCATAAAAAAATTAACAAAATTTAAATTAAAAAAATTAAAAAAGATTTTAAAATTTGAAATCTCTACATTCAAAAGATTACCATAATTTTTTAGTTCGTGTAAATTTGATCATTTTTATGTATAGAAAATTATTCCTGAGCTGAAAAAAGGGAAATTTTTCTTCTCAACTTTGTAAAGCTGTCACGTATCAAAAAAATTTGTGAAAATTTTCGATTGTCTATTGTGAAAGTTTGGAATTTTCCTTACAAAATCGTTTTTTCTTACAAAAATGTTTCTACGATTTCTTGAATTATTCACGAGTTAAGTAAAAAGAATTTCTGCTATTAAAAGAGTATTCTGATTTTGATTGCTCATAACTCCATTAAAAATCATTTTATTATAATTAAGAAAACAGATTCTTAAAGCTGATTTTTAATGGAATTATGAGTAATCAAAATCAGAATATTCTTTAGTTATCCGCATGTAACTTACAATAAACTATCTTTTCATGACTCGCCGAATTTAATAAAATTTGATATATTTATTTAGAGCAAAAATAATAGACACATATTTTTTTATATCGGCAATGGTACAGGTTCAAGGATACAAATTACCTTTAGTGATAAGTATAAGTATAAGTATAAGAGTATTTAATTTTTTGTATTTTAGCTCACTCTATTACAGCTATTTCTGAAGTGTAGAGATGATAAAAGGCTTTCCTGAAAGCAAATCCAGTGTAAAAAAATGTAGAATTCAAAAGCAGACCCAATATGGCGACCTGCTGAAAGAGAAACAATCTTATTTCTCTTTTTGCCGAACTCAGGGATAAGGAGGAGGTCTATCTCCATATCGTTTTTGCTTTTATTTTTTTATTAGTTGCTTTTATTTCTTATATTCTTTGTTTTTTTATAATTTTTAAAATCTTTTTACGACTTTTTCATTTTGTTTATAGTTATGCTACTTCTTACCTATGTCTATCTTTTTTTAGTTTTTATTGTATATACTCTTTACAGAAATAATATTCAAAAAAATTCTTGTATACATAAAGATTTTATACATTTACAAGCACATTTTATGTTATTACATACACATTAATACTCAGAAATTTTCAAACTTTTTGAAACAATTATCTACAGGATTATCAAAATTAAGTGGCTTCTTTTGTAAATCCATATAAAAAAATATAAAAAAATATATGTCTAATATTTTCGTCTACTTTATAAGATAAATGTTTATCAAACTTTTCCTTGTAATTGTATATTTTTGACATTAAACATAACAAATAAATTAATATTTTATTTTACCAGTAATTTATTAAAAATTGGAGAATTGCATTTTAATGTATAAATTTTAGATAAATAGACTGTACAATGCACCTCACATCTTGTAACATTCGATTCAACACGCGCAACAGAGATTCGCATAAATTCTTCCAATCCACTTTATCACCCAGTCGTACTGATGCTTTTACTTTTGCGAATCGTCATTCCTACGTATCCTACAAGCGGATGCAACAATGGCATTGAAATTCGTCGACGCTAAGCTGGCGCCTAGTTCACTCGATTAAGGTAAAATGATCGTGAGATTCTCCAACCCTGGTATCGGTCTCGCACTCCCGCTGAGTTGCAGCTACCTATTCGCCATTATCGAATTTATTCGAAATCGAAAGGAGCTCCCGCGATCTGGTGCAATGATCCCTCGATGGGGGCTAAACTCGGTGGAAATTGAGTATCAATCCGTAAGTAAGGAGCCCGAGAGCAGCAGGGATACCCCGTGGGAAATGTAAGTCTCTGCCACTTCTTTCCCCATCCCTCGTCACCCTTCCAGTTTCTCGTTTCCTTCTCTCTTTTTCTTTTTCCTTTCGCTATCTTTTCCGTTTTATTCCGCTTCCATTCCTTGTACAATCATCCACTAACCCCTTGCTGCTCTCTTATCCCCATTCCACATCCTATTCTCTCACAGTGATTCTCCCACACGGTTTTTCTTTTATTCTTCTTTTCTCTCTGTTTCTCTCTTTTTCTTGAGACATCCTTCAATCGCGCTAATGCTACTCAGTTTGCCAATTCGCGCCGAAAACTTCTCCAACTAATGTGTCGGTCTCCCTCATTTCTCTCTCCTTCATCTGTCGTAAGTCGTAATTAGCAGCGGTAATTAAACTCTCGTTTATCGGCCGGTATTCGCGCCGATAATTCATGTCCGATTAATTGTGCGACTCGGTAAATCAGCGAGACAATCAATTAGGAGTTCGGGCGTTAATTATTGCACGCGGCCGCTGCGGGCTGCTGCGATCGACAATTTATGGAGATTTAGATTCGGCGAGAAGTTCGGGAATCGATGTAAGCCAACATATCTCTAAAAAGTCGAGATGTAAGATCGTCGATGAGTCCGCAAATCGAATGACCGTGGAATATATACATATGACTTACGCGTGACAATTTCATATATTATATATGTGCACTCCGTGAGAAAATGATCTTGTAGCGCGTATATAAAATTTTATATGTGAAAGACGGATGGATATTGCATAAACGGATTGACTAAACGAATCCAAACTTCACAAAATAATATAACGTCACGTATTATTTTCGCGCAGTTTAGATCAAACCTATTTTAAAGTAAGTAACAATTCATAAAAGACGTAGCACTCGGAATTTCAACAATATGACATTTTTAATATTAACTGATTTTATATTATGATTTTATAAATTTTATTATCTATTATGATGTTATAAATTTTATTATCGCAAGTATTTTTGAAGATTTTAATATGTGCAATCTTCCGGGAAGCAAAATGAAATGAGTGAAGTATACAATATTACATCTCTCGCGTTTTTCATAACGTATGTACGTAAAAAAATGAGAGGACCAGAAGAGAGCATTCGAAATTAAGATATTTTTGTATTTTTTAATACAATCAACCACGACACGGATATAAGTCTGGCGGAAACGACATATTCTACAGGACAAATGGAGATGACACAAATTAAACAATATTTTAAACGTTATACAAAAGACTTTGGAACTATTTGATCCGAAATTTCTTTTACATGCAACGAGATAAATTCTAAAAAGTAATATTTTAATGATATCGCGTTAGTAATTACATTGCTAATCAAAACTAAAAATTAAAATATTTTGATGAATTAAAAAAATCGTAAATAGTTTTATTTCCTAGTTTTTTGTTACTTTCCGTGAAACTTCTTATGTATGATATATATTGCAAAGAAACGTAAATGCAATTTTCGGCAATACGTATCCATTATGACGTGTAAAAACCAACATCACGGTGGTTACAAGTACCGCTGAAACCACGAGTCACGGGGTGTTACGTAGAGTTGGGAGCTGGAACTCCTCGGAACTCGGTTGATACCCATCTAGAAGTTTTCCGCTTCTATGCGAGATGTTCCTAGGCGAGTAAAAGCGCGATGCACTCCCAGACTGGGAAATATTTCATGCTCACCGTACTTCTCCCCCATCTTTATCCACCCATCCTCCCCGACCATTCATATTTGATGAGAGTTTCGGTCTGCCTCCCACTGCCTCTTTTCACTCTCGAGTTATCCCGTCTCGGCCAATCCTGAACGACCTTCTCCTACCCGCTCGTTCTCCACCGCAAACGATACCACGAAGAAATTAAATCATTTTTCTCAATTAAGAAAACCATCTTGCTCCTCGTAACTGCGAAACTTTCACCCCGACGGAATTAATTAAGAGCTCCTCGATCGGTACGCTTTATTAATGAAGTCTGGTTTCGCCGCGATCAATGTTACCGGTTAATAATTTCTCGTATGGCTAATGATTTCCCAACATATTCATTCGTGAATCATACGAAATGCTCTCAGAGGCGTGCTTTACCTCGAATAGTCTTTCCGACGAAGTTAAAATCAATTTTCTTTTCTAGTGGAAAATTAAACGTCTGATATCTTTTCGCAACTTTAAGTATCTCAACGGCTAAGCTTCTTATAATTTGAGAAACTTCCTTCATTTATCATTTACGTTTTGCACCATCCGAGATTATACTTCATCAATTTTTAATACTCTTGTATTTGTGTTATGTATCGCCGCATTTTGCAATTTTCGTCTGCCTATCACTTGGGTACATTATTATCGATTACGTTTGCATTTTTACATCGCATCGGTACGAAAAGATTTTCCCTACGAGGCATTTTGTCGTTTCATGAGTATCAATATTTCGGATTCCTTTCGGGATTCCTATCAAGTGGAGAGGTTTTAGGAGAGATCTTCGATTACGGACAATATATAATACACCTTGAAACGTTATGTCGGACGAACCAATATACAGACACTATATTGGCACTAACGGCTTACATACATGGCCATAGTGAACAGATGCCCCTTCCACCTAATATCGCTTGCGGGACCTTACTCTCTATAACCCTTGTATCCATAGAGAATTCACCTGTATACATTCCTTCCTACATCCTCTACGAAGATACATATTGCACACGCGCCTTCCACACCCATATAAGGTGGCTCCTTTCGCAGGATCCCTTCCATACAGAATCAATTGAAATCCGTTTTGAAATGAATAGTACTTGACAACTCAAGTCATGTACATTCATGTACGTTTCTATTAATTTGTCACATGTAAAATTGATTTCTTAAATTTTAATCTTAGTAGTTTTAACTACATAATCAAAAAAAAATAAACGAAAAAAGATTTATATAATTATATTGTTTCGTAAAAATTTTAACATAATAATTTTTGCTTTAATATTCTTTAAATTAAATTAGAAAACTTAATTAGAAATAGTATAAAAAATTTTAATCGATTTTATCAATAATATTTTATCAAATTATATTTGATACTTTCAATATTCTTAAAATTACTATCATACCAAATTTAATTGATATTAGTAATCAATATATATATAATATAATATATTTCTGCAATACTATCATTAATATATTTACGTAAATGAATAAATATAAAAAATTCTGGCATAAATCAGAATATGAAATTTATAACTCTACAGAAATTAAATGGTCAAATATCACTAATTTTATTTTATGATAAATTCTGTCACGTTTTTTTTATAAAAACGAGGAATAAAAATAAAAGTGATATATCACATCGTGAAGTTTATGCAGTTATAAGATTTTCGACAAAAATTCGAATATGGATCTTTTGTGCGTGTGAAAGCGCAAGTGGTCACCCCGTATACGTTACATATATATACAGTGTTAGTATTAAAGGATATCCATTATAGCACCTAGCCACCAAGTGCAACTGCATATAGCAATATAGCGGGTATAGCGCCATGAATTTTGAATGTATAGCAGTGCCGTAGTACGTTAGTGGTAGCGGTTATAGGTTGGTTCGCGTGGAAGGCCGAACAGACAAGTTTATTGTTTCCAGGGATTTCACACCAAGCCACGGGAGACCATCGTACGAATCTCTTATGAAGGATCCATATTTCATCAATCAATGTTCCCTTAAATAAATGCTTAAATATATGCTTTTGTTAATTACCTTCACGTCTCAAGTTTTTTACTGCGCATTTTTAACTTCTAACATACTGTTTACTTCATATGTATTTCAAAATAAATAGAATAAATTGCAAGAAATATATAATTTATAAAACAGATATTTATATATATATTTCTACAAAACGGCTATTTCGGATATATCCGCTTAAATCAGTTCCAATAGCTATAAATTTAGATCTCGCTCTACTATCGTAACTCCGCTTTCCGTATCACCGAAGCCGCATTCGTCGCAAGCCAAAAGTCAACAAAACAATATTTGTCCCACAAAAATTGCCGTGGCGAAGATTTAAATTCGGCAGTCGCATTACGCCAGCCGTCGCGACGTTTTTATCGATTTCCCATTTTGAACTACCGATCTCGCAGTCCTACGTCACATGCCAGATTGGGGTTATAGATTCCCCTTTCTTCCCTCACTACCCTTATTGCATAATCCGTGGAAATGTATGTCGTGCGACATGTACTCGACTGACCCAGACAGGAAAGCTACGACGGAATTCTATCCGAAGAAGCGAAATGTTAATAGGACAAAGCAAAATATTGCATTAGAATAAAAATTCTTAGAGTTACTTCATTTATAGCACGTTTCTTAAAACAATTGACAATAATTAGATAATTTTATTATTCAATGAAGCAAAGTTTAGATGCTCAGCTTTAAAAATCAATTTTTTTAAATTGCGATACGCAATGATTTTTAATGGAATTTATGAGCAATCAAAAGTCAAAATGTTCCTTTTATTTAATCTGTGATAACTGAATAACAAAAAAATTTTTAGGAACATTTTTAAAAAACGATTTTGTAAAGAGGAAACTTTAAGCTTTCACGTTAGAAATTTTAGCAAGTTTTTTCAGGCGTGCGACAAATCCACAATATGAGAAGAAAATTTTCTATTTTGTCTAATTCCATTTTTTCTATAGATAAAAATTATCAAATTCATAGAAACTCAAAAGACACAGTGACTTTTAAAAGTAGAGATTTAAAACTTTTTTAAATTTAAATTTCATTTTTAATGAAATTACAGCTGCTTGAATTTTGAAATTCATAGCACTACGAACTTTTGTGTATGAACCCAATATAATAAATTGTTATATTGAAACTCAAAAAAAACGATTCGAGAGGAAGTAAAGGCGACTCGCTCAGAAACGACTGGAATATTATAAGAGAGTTTCCGGAGAAGAGAGGAGTGCTCGCCAGCATTAATGATGCCTCGAGGGTGTCTCATCTCCGGAATTTCCTTTATATAATTGTTATCATCTCTCACCATAAAAAGAATATATATATATATATA